>NW_020175675.1:2149577-2291109 GCF_003031525.2 Neophocaena asiaeorientalis asiaeorientalis | reverse complement strand
TTTTCTCAATTTTTTTTTTTTTTTTTTTTTTTTTTTTTGCGGTACACAGGCCTCTCACTGTTGTGGCCTCTCCCGTTGCGGAGTACAGGCTCCGGATGTGCAGGCTCAGCGGCCATGGCTCACGGGCCCAGCCGCTCCGTGGCATGTGGGATCCTCCCGGACCGGGGCACGAACCCGCGTCCCCTGCATCGGCAGGCAGACTCTCAACCACTGCGCCACCAGGGAAGCCCTTGCTCAAGTTTTTTGACCCCTGTATATTCTTAATTGATTTAGATCTTGGGTGGGGAGTGCATGGTGTTTATGTACTTCACCCTCAAATTTCTTCAACCCAACATACTGAGACAGTGATGAATGAGGCATTCATGGTGTCCACATTCATTTAGCTTACAGTCAAAAGGGGAAGACAAAATAAATAAGTATAAACAGCTAATAAATAAACAAATAGAAGATGTAAATTAATCACGATCTAGACTCTAAAGGAAGCAGAATCTAGGGACTGAGTGATGGGTGGTATATTAGTTTGCTGGGGTTGCTGCAACAAAGTACCACATACTGAGAGACTTAAAGAAACAGAAATTTGTTGTCTCACAGTTCTGGAGGCTGGAAGACTGGAAGCTACAGTTTACAGTTCAAGAGGCTTCAAGTTGTTCTCAGGGCCAGATTCCCTCTGAAACACAGGGAGAATCTTTCCTTGCCTCTTCTAGCATCTGGTGTTTTCTGGTAATCCTTGGCTTTCCTTGACTTGTAGATACATCACTCCAATCTCTGCCTCCATCATCAGATAGCTGCCTTTTCCCTGTGTATCTCTTCTCCTCTTCTTAGAAGGATGCCAACCATATTAAAGTAAGGGCCACTGTACACTAGCATGACCTCATTTTAACTTAACCAGTTACTGTGGCCACAAACCTATTTCCAAATAAAGTCACGTATTGAGTTACTAGTAATTAGAACTTCACATATTTTTTTTTGGGGGGTGGCACAATTCAGCCCACAGCAGGAGGTGATGCAAGTTTAAACAGGGCAGTCAAGGAAGGTCTCTCTCCAGGCAATGCATTTAGGAATAGATTTGAGGCAAAGAATGTAGTGGAATGACCATGGCAAAATATGCTCACAGAGCTGAGATGCAGAGCATGTGCAACAGCCTTGATGGGAGGAAAGCCTTGGTGCATTTGGGGAATTGAAAGAAGGCCAGTTGGGCTGGCACTTGAGAGCAGCAGGACGTAGGGCATGAAATGAAATTGGAGAAGCAGCAAGCCACTGGATCATGAGAGCCTTGGGAGCCAACATAAATGTTGGGCTTGATTTTAAAAACTCTGGGATTCTCCTCCAGGCTTCACTCCTCCTCACTGCTTGGGGAGCAGACAGGAGATCCCAAGCATAGATGAGGGGAGAGAGCTTAGAAGCTCAGACTCATCCGATGATACCGTCAGTCTTTTTGGTTCTTCAAAGGGGACAAGAGTGAGAGGGACAGAAGACTTGTTTCTGCTACATATTTTACAGATAGAAAAGGGAGAAATGATGATGTGGAAGAGACAAATGCTTAGAATGAAGGTAATCCTGAGCACAGTGGAGAAACTGTCCTGCTAAGGAGGAGGAGTGGCTGTGTGAGTGGCTAGAAAGGGGGATGCTTGAAACCAATGTTCCATTGTCCTGTAATGTTTACATAATGATGCCAGGGAGCAGGATGTGGCCATCAGTGGTGATGGCTGGGGTATGGTGGGGGAAAAAGTCACTGGAAACAAGGAGATAATGGAAAGAAGAGAGCAGAGCGTGGGATGAATCTGTTAGGTGGTACTGGATCCAGGTAGAGAGAAAGACCACCAGACCCAAAGCATGGCAAGATGAATGGAAGAAGTTGTCACAGTGTAAAAGCAGGCAGTATTTTGCAGCCAGACAGGGAGATATGGCTCAGAAGATACAATGAATTGAGACCAAGGAGGTAATGGAGCAGAGAGAAAATACAATCTCTATTTGAGATGCTACAGGAAAAGTGGGGACTGGAGAACAATCAGCTTTTTTTTTTTTTTTAAACATCTTTATTGGGGTATAATTGCTTTACAATGGTGTGTTAGTTTCTGCTTTATAACAAAGTGAATCAGTTATACATATACATATGTTCCCATATGTCTTCCCTCTTGCGTCTCCCTCCCTTCCACTCTCCCTATCCCACCCCTCCAGGCAATCAGCTTTTAATTAGGGCAAAGGGGTGGCAGACTCTCCCACAAAGCAGTGTAGGATTTAGAGGAACTTGATGAATAAGGCACAAGTGTTCCATTGGCTAGAATGGAAGGTTAGGGGAAAAGGGAAGGCAAGGGGTTTGATGGGCTGGATCTGGGGATGTGCAGAGCAGTGCACAGGGTTGCATTTTATGGATAGAATCATCTGTATGTATTCACAAATATTTTAGTAGACCAAGAGAACTAGGTCAACCTTAGATAAGGCAGGGATGAGAAACTCTCTGAGATTACAGAAAACAGATGTCAGCTTTAGTATCTGTGTAGCTCGGGTAAGCTGAAAAGATTAATAACAGATAGCAAGCATGGTGCTTTGTCCTTCTTGGGCTGAATATAGTATGGAGGGAGGCAAGGAAGGAGAGACGCAAAACCACCTTAGACTTAAAAGCATCTGGTACATTTGTACAGAGCCCGAAAGGATGATTAAAAATACAGAAGCAGAATGAAAACTAATGGAATAATATAGAACTTTTATTCTCTGTAAAAAGATCTGCCTCTGAAATTCTTTATTCATAACAAATTGATGCTATTTTCTACAAGTCACCCTTGGCTTCTAAAGAGGGTGCTGCCACCCACCACCACCATCACCCCTCAGGACTGAAGCCTCATTGCCCCAGTAGCTGGAGTGTTGCTGTTGAAGGCTGTCAGCTGATTTCCTTCCTGGGACTTGCCCTCAAAAGGGCCTAGAGGGAGAATAGCATACATACAATGACTAATCCAGGGGTGGTTCTCAATGTGGGACATCTTTGAAGGGCCAACCCAACTTCAGAGGTCTTGTTTTGGGGCCAGGGAACTTGTGGACAAAAATCAATGAAAATTTTATTTTCTTCTTCTCTTATGTTCATGGGCCTGGGTTTCTTTTCTCCACATAGATGTGAAAACCTTTTTGCATTTCAGGGCTGAGATCTTACTTTGGAGGATCTGGCCTATACAGGGGTTAGGCTGGAGTGACTCCATGGGGACGGAGATAGAGGTAGGAGTTTGAGCAGAAGAGAGCCACTCCCGGAGGTGGACATCCTGACTGCTCACAAGATTGCTGGGAAATGGGGTGGTCTTCTGGGCAGTGGAGTCCTGCACCCCACCCTTATGTGGTAGAAACTTAGAAGGGATGGCTGCACAGCCAGTGCTGGGGAAATCTGAAGGACAAGAAACATCTGGGAAGGGGGTGTATTTTTCCAGAGCACATTCAATCCAGATGATACCCTTTCAACAATTTGTAAGGAGATACGTTGACATAGCATTTGTTAAAAATATAATTAAAAAACAAACTTTAGTGCAATGTGTTTCAAACTCTACTCTGCATCATCGCAATTACCTGATCACCTGGATTGTTTGCTAAAATGCAGATGGCTGTGCACCACTTTCAGAGTGGGGCTAAAATGTCCATTTCTAAAAATTTCCCAGATGATGCTGATACTGCTGGTGCCCAGAACCACTGTTCTAGAGAAAACAGGATGAAAGTGAGACAACGAGACACATAAAGAACACAGCCCAAAGGTATATCTTTTCACTATGTGCTTGCTTGCTCAGCAGCAAACTAGAGCACATCGTGCCTTATCCCTCAGCTCGTGACCCCGTTGTTAGAATGTGGCTCTACCTCTCCCTGGATGGTGCCTGGCACTCTGTGGATCTGTAGACCCAGGTCCTCAATGGAACTGCCAGCCCTCACCTGGACTATGCTGCCCCGGAGGAGGAGCAGAGTTGATGTGTTTCGTTGTGCGGTTTGCATGATGTACAAAGGTGACCAGCTGAGGGCGAGAGGGGTGCTGGGGTTCAGCAGGTGCCCCACTCACCCAGCTGGGGACCTGGCGTGGGCTACACCTGCCCCAGGCAGGTTCTCTGCACAAAGGGTCCTCTGTCCCTTAAGCCATGTGCTGTCTTGGGGATGAGGTGAGGACAGATTGTGTGCACCTAGAGCAGGGTCCTTTTTCTAACATGCACAGAGGCTGTGTACCCATGTAGAGTCTTAAGTCGAAGGGCAAAGTGAGAATGCAGCTGGGGAACTTCTTTTTTACAAACACCCCTCAAAAGGTCCTGGGACACATGTATGAGTCTGGAGAAGCACGGGGCTTGCTCCGAACGGGGGACACTGGGTTGACTGAGCCAGTTTCAATGTGCTTTAGAAAATAGAGGAATGTTATGCTTCTCGTACCTGAGCACATTACCACTTGTTATCAGTGTCTTCATTACCTGGGTGGCTGAGCTCAGTGGGTCCCAGCTGCAAGCAGCCTCAGCGTGACCAGGGAACTTGTTACAATCACACATTTTGGGACCCGCCCCAGCTGTGCTGAATCAAAAAACCTGGGATGTGGCCCAGCTGGCTGTTTAGCAAGCTCCCTCCCCCCCAGGTGATTCTGATGCAAGTTAGAGTTTGAGAGACACTGGCATCCCACCTCCAACAAGCCTAGAAATCTGAGGATCTTATTACATCAGATCCTGAGACTGTAGCCTTGGGAGCAATCTGTTCCTTCTGGCTGATGAAAAGTCAGGGCTTGTGGAGAGTGACAAGAGACACTGGGGCCATCGTTTGAAGTATTTTGTTCCTTGTTTAAATGTGCCCTCTGGGACCCTTGCTTCATATTCTCAGAACAAAAAATGATTATATGTGGCAAAATGCAGAATTCCACTGCAGTGTGGAGTTTGCAGAATCAAACTGGCTTCCTTCACCACCTCCATATTCTTGCTCCCTACTAATTTGGTGCCAGAATTTGCTTTTTACCTTTAATATGTTTACCTCTTTAAATCTTTCACCCTTCTCTATTCAGTCCTCAACTTCCATTTTATCATTTAACCTGATAACATACGTTTTGGCATTGTCATGGGAAACACCTCGATTTGATGGTTCTTTCAGATTGAAGAAATGGAGGCAGACACCGAGGGTCTGTGTCTCTGAGACCTCCTTTGGGACAGCTTTCCTAATGGCCATCCACTCCTTTGTAATGAAGAGAAGACTGGGAAGAGAGTGATACCCTGTTTTCAGGCGTCATTAAAATAGTAGATTTGCTGATGGTAGCCTTAAATGACAAAAATGGTTTTTTATTCATATTCCAATGGCCATAGCTCCAAGGTCAGAATTAGGGTGAATGAGTGAGCAAAATAAATTTTCTTGATTACATACATACTAAAGTAAGATTAAAAACAACAACAACACATATTTCCTGTGAATAGCAGGGCAGAAATTTACTTTGGAAATGAACATCAAAGGACAATGCTAACTGAAATTGTAAATTGGAAACAGTCTTAGAACTGACAAATGCAATTCTTTAAGCAAAATCAAATTTAAAGAACAAAAAAAATTGCCCAATTCTTTTAGAAAATTTGGTATTAAAAAAAGAATGAGTTATAATAGGGAGAAGAAATCTTCCTCAAGTGTAGTTTGAATATGGATCAGTGTTATAGGAAAGCATTTTCTTTAAGTGTCGGCACAGAATTGTTAGCCATGAACCTAATTCTTGCTGATTTACCTGTTTTTGGTCAATGCTTCTTTGACAACATGTTTTATCAGTGTCAGAAAATATACCTGGTTATTTCCCTGAAATACTGATGTGAAACTACTCAGTGTAAAAGCAGTTTTAGCTCCAGATTGTTACAGGAGCCTATTAAATTAGAATGTATTAATCTGCAATGTGTGGTTGGCTGTTCATCATGGCCCGATTTCATCTGCCTTATAAATGAGGTTTTTAATTTAGTAGCTGGACACTGAAAGAGAGCCTTACGCGTTTAGTAGTAATTATAGCTGGTAATGTGAACAACTAAAACAAAAGAATCTGGTGCACTTTCAATGAAATTATTTTAACTCATTGAATTCGCTGAGAATTCCAGTCTTGACCATCTATTCCAGGAGCACGCAGTAGGTGGCACCTAAAAGCTCTTTGGAGGCGAGCAGACGCCATTTAAGCAGGAGCATCTGCCGCTGCAGCAGCTGGCACAGCTGAGAAGTCCGAGATTGAAGGGGGAAGAAGGAGGGGGAGCTGGAGGACTGTAGGGCGGCTGTGACCACCCCGGGCCCGCCCGGGCTGGGCGGCGCAGGTGCGCGGGGGCGCGGGGCGCACGGGCGGGCGAGCAGCTGACAGCATCGTCACGGCGGCGCGAGGGAGCGCGCGCCCCGCCTGCCTGCGGGAGGAGCCCTCATCCTCACAGCTTGCGCTGCCCTGTCCTATGCGAGGCGAGCTCGGAAGAATCCCTGAGCAGAGTTGTGTTCATCCTCAGGTAACCGATTTCTCTTCCTTTGCTGTGGCTTCGCTGCTTCTTCACTGGGGCACCGACGGCTTTGGCATCCTTGTTTGCCAGCCCCTGAGAAGGGACGCTATCTGGGAGGGCGAGTCAGCAATATAAGGGGAAAAAGCTGCATTTCTGTATCCTTGTCAGGGAGGGTGAGCATGTTGGTACACTTTTCTAAAACATGTCCTTAAAAATAAATCTGCATCTTACACATTAGTTGGGACTCCTTCCAAAGCAGGAGTTCGTGTTTTAGAAAATTCTACAATGCAGGTGTTTCTATTAATGTGGAAGTTGATTTAATGGATTTAGGAAAGTCCTGAAAAGATGTGGTCCAAAGTGAGTGAAATGCGAGGCACGTTAGGGGCTGCTGTTTTGTTTCAGCGTGTTTTCCTACTAGACCGGAGCCCTTCGCGGGCTTGGCTGAGACTTGGCTAAATATTTTAATTCTCCTTTTAAAGAATGTGTTTCATGACGTTACAAGTGTTTTTTTCCTGTTTCGTTGTTGTAAGAACAGAAGATGGGAAAGGCGCCGCATCCCATCTTTAGTTGTAAGATTGTGGTTCCCATTAAGATGACAATGACTGCTGACAGCTCCCGGGGTCGCCTGCAAAGCATTGCTGGCTTCTCACCATGTGGGAACCTGCCTCAGTCTTCCGTCCTGAAAAATGCTGTTTTCCTCCTTTAAAACTCGTATTCACGTTCTATGAGGGTTTGAGAGACTTTTAAAACTAGAAGCTCTGTGAATCATGTTACATTCATTGAATGGTGAAATACACCGTTGTGGTGGAATTGTTTCTTCCCACTGTGCAGTGACACAGCTTGCCTTCCTTAGGAATTTATTCTACATATTTGCCCACGTTGTTTTTTGAATGACCCCCTAACATGTGAGAAGCCAGTCTTAGCATAGGGGACCTTTTTTGCTTTGAACTAAAAACTTAAAATATATATATATTGTTTTTAAGGAAGATTTTCTAGGTAACAGTAAAAGGCTGGAGAATTTTACATTCCAAATCAGTCCAAATGCACTTCTTTTCCAGTGGCATTTGGATTCGAAGAGGTGGAGTGGGAGGGAGAGAAAAGAGGAGGATAAAATTAGAATAAATTTAACAAATTTGTGGGGGAATACTATTTTTTTAGTTGTTGCTTGAAATTGCAAATTGTCAAGAATTCTATCTCTGGAAATGCAGGAGATCCTATGGGCTGAGGTAAATGAAAATCCATAGTTCATTTTATAGAAACAGAAGACACAAAGCAGGGAAGCATTTTCATCCCATTTAACACATGGCATTTAGTTTGGTAATTGGGACCATGGTGCCTGGTGAACACAGGAAGGAAGGGGAGAGAGAGGTGATTGTCTCCACCATCGCACGGTATTCTCTGCAAGATGGCAAATATATGTGCACGGTTATTGCAGAAACCTCCAGAATCTTTTCTTGTTACATCTTTAATAGAGTTGTTCCAAAGAAGACTCAGAAAACACCTGAATTGAATTCCAAGTTGTGGAAGTCCCTTTTCAGCTTGTGTCTAGCAAGCTAGCATTCTCAGCAATCAGCAGTTCCATCTCACCATGAGAACAGAGAAGGCTTTATTCATTTTATGCTGTGCATCTCCTAGAAACCACACCAGACTTTATTAGAAATGTATTATTTCAGGAGTAAATACTGTCTCGAATCTAATACCTGCATATCTTATTGAAAAACTAAAACCTTTGAAAAATAACAGGGTTCTTTTTTTCAAAAGAGTGTAGCTGTGATATTAAACATATGTTCATTTTTCTAATTTTGTGGCCATAGTTGATATATATTAGTATATTGGAAAATAACATTAATTTAGACAAAATCATTATTTTCCCCCAAGATAAAGGGAGTCAATTTTTGCAGTAGAGAATTTCTTTGTTACAAAGAGGAACATTTGCCTGTCTGGGTGAGGAGGTTGCCTGCCAGCTGTTTTAAGTTAAAATGGGCTCAGTGCTGACCTGTAACATTCAGTTCAGATGACCATGGTGCCCCATTCCCGCTTATATGGTGAATTGAGTCTATCTGTCTGTCTTGTCTGTCTATCATCTGTTTATCATCCAGATATTAATCATTTATTTTTGTACTTGGTATGGATGTTTATAATGGACAGCTGTCTTTTTAAAGTCAGAGCTGATTTCTAGGACACTGGTTTTGGTTCTGATTTTTCTAGGAAAATAGCTGCTCTTAAAAGGGGAGGTGGTGATTGTCATGTTGTCACAATTGCTAACATTCTTTTACAAGTAAAATTGACACATGCATGCACATTTAAGGATTAGTGTAAAAATTATTTGATTTCAAATTATGTTTTAGTTTTTATTTTTATTATGTGGCTTGCAAGTCTGTCTTCCTTGACCAGGTAAGTACTTTTTAAAGTACTCGGAACAAATGCCGTCTCATCCTCTCCTCCTTTGCTCTTGTCACTAGCAAATTCAGGAAAGGAAGATTGCTGTAGCTCTCTCCTTAGTGCAGTTTTTTCCCATAAATCAGTACCGTCCAATAGAAATAAAGTGTTTGAGCCACATGCATAATTTAACGTGTCTTAGTAGTCACAATAGAAAAGTAAATATAAACAGGTGAAATTAATTTTAATAATATACTTTCTTTAACCCAGTATATAAAAAAATGACCATTTAAAGTTGTAGTCAATACAAAATACTAATATTTTACATTTTTTATGTTAAGTGTTACACTTACAGAGCATCTCAATTCCGATTAGCCATGTTTCCAGAGGTCAATAGCCCATGTTGCTAGAGGCTGTTTTATTGGCCAGCACAACTATAGAACGTTAACCTTTTGACAAAACAATTTAAAAGCTGAAATATTAAATTAAACTGGTTACACACTATCAAAAATAAATATATAAATGATCTCAAATTGCTATAAGACCTGTGTCCTACCCTGCCCTGCGATTAAGTAGTTGTGCAGTCTTGAACCTATTTTTACTACTTTATCAGTAAAACAAGAGGATTGGGTCAAATACTCCCCCTGGTTTTATAAAAAATAACCAGTAGATGTGAATTCAACCTGCAGGCAGCCTAGAGATCTACTGTAGCAGAAAAAAAGGGAACGGACTTAGTGGTGGGCATTTCCATTTTGCACCAAATTTGCTTTGATCCAGTCCCTGAGGTCCCATGCCTCATTGGAGATCATTCAATTTTCATATTTAAATTACTTTACTGGGCAAGTGGCAGCAAACCTACTGTAAAATCAATAGATAACTAGTGAGCTAGTATTTAGATCTTTTAATATTATCCTTCACTAGCATGCATATCTTTGTTCGTATCTATCTATTTCAACACCATTAAACAAAGTTTGGTGAAAGGTAATGCTTTATAATTGACTGATCCATGAGTACTGACTTCCTGAAACACAGAAATCAATACCTTAATGAAAAGATGTCAGTTTCTTCACCCAGTCTCTGGATAGCTTGTGTGATCAATGAGTGCTGGGTACCATTTCCATTGCATGGCTTTCTGCCCTGGAAATCATAACAGGACCTTTAAAGAGAGCTTTTTTTTCTGTATGAAAGGAGTTTATGCACTGTTTTTCTAAAACTAATTAATGTCTGGAAAGTGACATTTTTCTGAGGAAATAAGAGAACAGATGAGGAAATAAGAGAACAGAGGAACACTCCATTAGGCCTCCCTGTAGTAATTTGTGTCTTTCTCTGTGTGTCTCTGTCTGTCTCTCTGTGTGTCTTTCTCTCTCCCTCATCCCTCTTCCCCCCACACCCCTTAACTTCTGAAGCTGGGCTCCAGAAGAGTACAGATATTCATCAGCATTTAGACAGAGAAGGCTTTGCAGGGGTAACTTATGTCCTCTTTACATTCAGAGGTGTTTTATTGGAGCACCTCTGTGACTTCTGACTTTGGAGTTTATCTTCAGATGATGCTGAGCAAAGAGGAAAAATGATCAGTATCCAGGACTCTGCATCCAGAGCAAAGTCAGGAGTTCTCTCAGGTCTCTGTTACATTAAAAATCCAGCTCAAAGGCATTTTTCTTTTGGTATAAACTTGAACTTATCTCCCCAACACCACCACCCAGCTGCCACCCCTCCCCCCTCCACTTACATATACACCCATAAGAGCAACGGGTTATATCAATGCCTTCTTGAAATAGTCCCCTGAGATTTAAAGAAACGTGTTTGTGGAATAGTCCCCTACACTTAAAGAAGAATTGTGCTTCTCTTTTGAGGCCCCTTTGGTCTACATTGTGTTCTTGACCACAGAGTAGTGGGAGGGCATCACAAAATGTAAAACTGACCTTACTGTTTTTGTGAGGTGTATGTAAGTGTACATCTATGTAAGGTCTGTGTAAGTTCTATGCAAGGAAAAAAGAGCCTGGAAATGTTGAATGATAGAAATGACTGGGTGACCTAGATTTTGAAAAGAATCTAAATTTTCCAGGATATCATGACAACCACATGTTTATATATTTTTGATTATTCCAAGTAGATTTACAGATGGCACTCTGGGCACCTCTTCTTTGTTCTGCCCTTCTTTTAAAGGTTAATTTAAATTCCTCTAAATATACCATCAATTTCAAGATGCAGAAATAAATCAGATTGTTGGAGCAACTATTTAAACATAAAGAATGAAAATGTAGATATAGAGAATGTTTAATGATCTCAGAGTAGGGAAGAATTTTCTAAGGATGATACCAAACTGGGATTCTAAAGAGGAAAAGCTTGTTAAATTTGGCTTCTCAGAAATTTAAAATTTCTGTCCAGGAAAAAGAAACAATATCGAAGGACAAATGGCAGCTGGGAATAAACATTTTCAACTTATTTAAGATGAGGTCTAATTTCCTTAAGACAGTAGGTCTCAGATTTTGAGCATTCAAATCACCTGATGGGGTGGTTAAACCTGAGATTGCTGGGTTCAACCCAAGAGACTCTGATTCAGTGGGGCAATGGCAGTTGGAGCGTGGTCCCAGGTGAGGGGGACAATGCTGGTCTGCTGAACACAGCTTGAGAATGACCGCCTTGAAATAGGACAGATACGATCATTGCAAACTAATAGGAAACTGAGCAGAGCACAGGATCATGCAGGTCTCAAAGATACAAATTACTTTTAACATATGAAGAAATACTCAGTCTCACACAAATTAAATAAATGCAATTTAAACAGTCATGAGAAACAGCCTTCTTGTTACGTTGGGGAGGATCCAGGCCCACGGGGCTATGCCAGGTGTGAGGAACTAGCACTGTCACACACCATTAGGGGCAAATTGGTGGTAATTTTGGAGAGCAACTGGCAATCTCTACCACATTTAAAATGCACATACACTTTGATCCAGTAGTTCCATTTATAGGAGGTTAGTCTACATGTAGACTCAAAAACGTGATGAGATAATTATATGTTTGTTGAGCAAAGAAAGTAGTCAGTGAGAAACTGGTTGATAAATGATGGACCATCTCAGGAGTTCTATGCAGCTGGTAAAAAGCACAATATGGCTCCGTATGTACTAATATGGATCTGCATGAACACTGGGTACCACACTTGCATTTGTGTGTGCGTGCTTCTGTCACTAATGAGCTGTCAGTTGATATCTATCCCTCTTTGCCTAGATACCATTTTGTTAACACCTGATACCACTAAACTTGTAACACATACTAAATGTTTCAGTACAAACCCTCCTTTCCCATTTGATTTGTGCTCTTGACTATTTCTGGTGATTGAAACAGAGATCATGTTGTATAAGATGCCTCTGTGAGTTAATGTGAAAAAACGAGCCTGATCAAGTTAATGCATTGGAAATGGATATGACACACACACACACACACACACACACACACACACACACACACACATGTGGGCATTTCCATTTTGCACCAAATTTGCTTTGATCCAGTCCCTGAGGTCCCATGCCTCATTGGAGATCATTCAATTTTCATATTTAAATTACTTTACTGGGCAAGTGGCAGCAAACCTACTGTAAAATCAATAGATAACTAGTGAGCTAGTATTTAGATCTTTTAATATTATCCTTCACTAGCATGCATATCTTTGTTCGTATCTATCTATTTCAACACCATTAAACAAAGTTTGGTGAAAGGTAATGCTTTATAATTGACTGATCCATGAGTACTGACTTCCTGAAACACAGAAATCAATACCTTAATGAAAAGATGTCAGTTTCTTCACCCAGTCTCTGGATAGCTTGTGTGATCAATGAGTGCTGGGTACCATTTCCATTGCATGGCTTTCTGCCCTGGAAATCATAACAGGACCTTTAAAGAGAGCTTTTTTTTCTGTATGAAAGGAGTTTATGCACTGTTTTTCTAAAACTAATTAATGTCTGGAAAGTGACATTTTTCTGAGGAAATAAGAGAACAGATGAGGAAATAAGAGAACAGAGGAACACTCCATTAGGCCTCCCTGTAGTAATTTGTGTCTTTCTCTGTGTGTCTCTGTCTGTCTCTCTGTGTGTCTTTCTCTCTCCCTCATCCCTCTTCCCCCCACACCCCTTAACTTCTGAAGCTGGGCTCCAGAAGAGTACAGATATTCATCAGCATTTAGACAGAGAAGGCTTTGCAGGGGTAACTTATGTCCTCTTTACATTCAGAGGTGTTTTATTGGAGCACCTCTGTGACTTCTGACTTTGGAGTTTATCTTCAGATGATGCTGAGCAAAGAGGAAAAATGATCAGTATCCAGGACTCTGCATCCAGAGCAAAGTCAGGAGTTCTCTCAGGTCTCTGTTACATTAAAAATCCAGCTCAAAGGCATTTTTCTTTTGGTATAAACTTGAACTTATCTCCCCAACACCACCACCCAGCTGCCACCCCTCCCCCCTCCACTTACATATACACCCATAAGAGCAACGGGTTATATCAATGCCTTCTTGAAATAGTCCCCTGAGATTTAAAGAAACGTGTTTGTGGAATAGTCCCCTACACTTAAAGAAGAATTGTGCTTCTCTTTTGAGGCCCCTTTGGTCTACATTGTGTTCTTGACCACAGAGTAGTGGGAGGGCATCACAAAATGTAAAACTGACCTTACTGTTTTTGTGAGGTGTATGTAAGTGTACATCTATGTAAGGTCTGTGTAAGTTCTATGCAAGGAAAAAAGAGCCTGGAAATGTTGAATGATAGAAATGACTGGGTGACCTAGATTTTGAAAAGAATCTAAATTTTCCAGGATATCATGACAACCACATGTTTATATATTTTTGATTATTCCAAGTAGATTTACAGATGGCACTCTGGGCACCTCTTCTTTGTTCTGCCCTTCTTTTAAAGGTTAATTTAAATTCCTCTAAATATACCATCAATTTCAAGATGCAGAAATAAATCAGATTGTTGGAGCAACTATTTAAACATAAAGAATGAAAATGTAGATATAGAGAATGTTTAATGATCTCAGAGTAGGGAAGAATTTTCTAAGGATGATACCAAACTGGGATTCTAAAGAGGAAAAGCTTGTTAAATTTGGCTTCTCAGAAATTTAAAATTTCTGTCCAGGAAAAAGAAACAATATCGAAGGACAAATGGCAGCTGGGAATAAACATTTTCAACTTATTTAAGATGAGGTCTAATTTCCTTAAGACAGTAGGTCTCAGATTTTGAGCATTCAAATCACCTGATGGGGTGGTTAAACCTGAGATTGCTGGGTTCAACCCAAGAGACTCTGATTCAGTGGGGCAATGGCAGTTGGAGCGTGGTCCCAGGTGAGGGGGACAATGCTGGTCTGCTGAACACAGCTTGAGAATGACCGCCTTGAAATAGGACAGATACGATCATTGCAAACTAATAGGAAACTGAGCAGAGCACAGGATCATGCAGGTCTCAAAGATACAAATTACTTTTAACATATGAAGAAATACTCAGTCTCACACAAATTAAATAAATGCAATTTAAACAGTCATGAGAAACAGCCTTCTTGTTACGTTGGGGAGGATCCAGGCCCACGGGGCTATGCCAGGTGTGAGGAACTAGCACTGTCACACACCATTAGGGGCAAATTGGTGGTAATTTTGGAGAGCAACTGGCAATCTCTACCACATTTAAAATGCACATACACTTTGATCCAGTAGTTCCATTTATAGGAGGTTAGTCTACATGTAGACTCAAAAACGTGATGAGATAATTATATGTTTGTTGAGCAAAGAAAGTAGTCAGTGAGAAACTGGTTGATAAATGATGGACCATCTCAGGAGTTCTATGCAGCTGGTAAAAAGCACAATATGGCTCCGTATGTACTAATATGGATCTGCATGAACACTGGGTACCACACTTGCATTTGTGTGTGCGTGCTTCTGTCACTAATGAGCTGTCAGTTGATATCTATCCCTCTTTGCCTAGATACCATTTTGTTAACACCTGATACCACTAAACTTGTAACACATACTAAATGTTTCAGTACAAACCCTCCTTTCCCATTTGATTTGTGCTCTTGACTATTTCTGGTGATTGAAACAGAGATCATGTTGTATAAGATGCCTCTGTGAGTTAATGTGAAAAAACGAGCCTGATCAAGTTAATGCATTGGAAATGGATATGACACACACACACACACACACACACACACACACACACACACACACATATATATATAAAATCTCATTTCCAAACATGACATATTGGGTTTTTTTTACACTGATTATTATTTTATACCATTTTCATTCTTACATGGACATTCTGAGAATTTTCTCTCTGTCCTTTAGGACAATTCCAGGTTCCATTGAAGCTGTTCTGTTTCCATTATGGAAACACAAGCCAGGTTTGGGGCCCATCATATATATATAAAATCTCATTTCCAAACATGACATATTGGGTTTTTTTTACACTGATTATTATTTTATACCATTTTCATTCTTACATGGACATTCTGAGAATTTTCTCTCTGTCCTTTAGGACAATTCCAGGTTCCATTGAAGCTGTTCTGTTTCCATTATGGAAACACAAGCCAGGTTTGGGGCCCAGGGATCTTGGTCTACAACCCTGAGATGACCAGTGTGACCCAAACCTTAATTGCAGGGCTTGTACTAATTAGGAACTGTGAGTCTTTAACTCAGCATTGAAAGGCATGTGAGTCATAAACATTTTTGTATCATCTCATTGCCTTTTCCTAAGGCCTGTGAAGACCAGCAAAATCGGAATTCCTACTCTGACTACAGTCTCATGTGGCCTGGCCCTTCACTGGTCAGCCTTATCAGGACACTTTTGCTCCTGGCATTGGGACTATGCTAAAATACTGATTCAAATATCCATGACGTAAGTATAACCCATGTTTTCCTACAAGCGGGTGTTATATTAGCCACCTGGTATCATTGCTCAGAGTTCAGCTTTTGATGTGGACCTTTTATAAGGCATCTCTAACCTTTTTGATGAATCAGGAAACATCACAGTCATCCATTATTCCCTGCCTAACATCATTGTTACATTTTTAAAAATAAATACGAGATGTTCTGAAAATGGCTTGGCAATATTCCATGTTAGTGTAAAAAATCTTCCTCCAACATTTCATAATCCAGAGCTCCTTGTTCAGTTGTTTTCTAATTTGGATTGGCCTGAATGTCTTATTGGGTTTGCTAAACCTGAGTTGAATGCAGGTTCTGCCACTTACTAGCTGTGCATCAGTGCACTGTTACTTTAACCACCTAGGTTCTCACTTCCCTTACCTGTGAAATGGGGCTGCTGATACCCAAATCAGAGACATTTTAAAGATCAAGCTTGTCTGGGACCTCTCAACACTGGCTAGATGGTCAGGACTCCTGGGCTGTGTTGGTGGTTGCTATTACAACCTGGCATGAAGCCCATTGTCTCATAGCTGCACTTTACTTCTGGATGGAATTCTGGCCTTTAGTTTTAGCTTTTCCTAATTTACCTAGTATGTACACTCTCCAATTCATCTAAAAATATTGACTTTTTTCTTTACATCTTTGTCTTTAAGCCAGACTTACAGGACTCCCTATTTTGTATCTGGTTAAATCCATGTTCCCTCCTTCAGGAGCACTCTTTTCCTCTGGTCTTTGACTGAGCTCATCTCCCCTCAGGCAGTCCTGACTCTGTAACTGAACTCACAGTTCTGAGTATGCAAGAATATCCCTGCTTGATAGTTTTGTCATTCTGGTCTTGAGCTATTTATCTATGTAATGACTTCAGGGGTCCTGGCCTTGAAGCCTGCTAAGGACTGGTGGTGCTAAGGGCTGGTGGTTCTACGGCCTGTGTTATGCTGTCTGTCATTGGATTCTAGACACATCAGGAGCTATAGCCTTTTACAGTGAATTTTGCTGACCTGCCTAGTAACCAGAGAACAGACACAAGTATGTATTCACTGATTAATGGTTCCCAATTCCCGACTGTATGCCCTTGCCTTTTCTCATTCCATCAGCTTTGGAACTCCTGGATATTCTACACTCACCAAGGGCATTGCCCTCTGGTTTAGTCTTCTCACTCACCTTATGTTCAAATGTCATCCAAGTGACTTCAGTATTTTCCCTCCACCCCTCTTAAGCTCCACACCCACAGTCACAGGGGATCTCATCAGTGCTGGAGGCTCTCCCACTTCCAGAGAGAATCTTCTCTCTGACCACAGCAATCTGATTCTGCAGCATCCTTGCTCAACTTCTCCTTGAGCCTCTCCCAGAACTTACACTTTATCTTGCTAATATATTGTTACCTTCCCATTAACATTTAAACATGTTCATGTCTCTATATTTAATCAAAACTGGGTACCACTCAGCCACCAATTCACAACCAGTCTCAGGAAATATTTCCAAGCTGCCTGTATCAATGTCTGCATCTCATGATCACTCCTCAACCTATGGCAATCTAGCTTCCGCCCAGGGTGCTTTCGGAGCATCTCTTGCTAGTGTCACCAGTGACCTTCATTGCTTCTCAACCAGCAGGTGCTTTTGTGTTCTCACTGTACTTTACGTCTTCCTACCAGTTTACATGGTCGAGCCCTCTTCTTTTTTGAAGTCCTCCCTTTCATTGGCTTCCACAAAATGCCCTTCAGTGCAGTTGCTTTTGTTTCTACTATTTGTTCACTCCTTCTCTTAATTCTTTGCAGATCCACTGCCTTTTCAAACAGTACAGTTTGGAGTCTCCTGAGGCTGTCTCTAAGTCCTGTTGTTTTTTTCTCTGTTCCTACAAGCCATGTGATCCATAGACTTGGCATCAATCCCTACCTCGGCACAGATGACTCCCACCTGTGTATTCCAACCCCTGATGCTAGAGTTGCCCTGAATGCATTTCCACTTGCCCACTTGATGTGAGCCCTTGACTGTCCCAAAGACACTTGGTGCTCTGTCTGCTGAAAACCAAGCTCATGATTTTCCCCTAAAACCTGGCCTTTGATCTTATCCCAGCTCTCCAGTTCCACCAGTTGGAATCCTTAGGAGTTTTCCTTGACACTTCATTCTCTCTTACTCCACGTCTTAACTCTTTCCCCCACCAGCCATCACTCATTGCTGTTGATGTCACTTTAACTGTTTTCTGTCTTTCCTGCTAGTTTAAACTGTCTGTTTTGGGCCCTTTTTATTTTATTTTATTTTATTCATCCACTTTAAAAAAATTTATTGGAGTATAGTTGATTTACAATGTTGTGTTAGTTTCAGGTGTACAGCAAAGTGAATCAGTTATACGGATACATATATCCACTCTTTTTTTTTTTAGATTCTTTTCCCATATAGGCCATTACAGAGTACTGAGTAGAGTTCCCTGTGCTATACAGCAGGTTCTTATTAATCATCTATTTAATGTATAGTAGTGTGTGTATGTCAATCCCAATGGGCCCAATTTATTATAATAGACTTCTTGTCCTCTTTATATGGTAAAGCCAGACCCCTTCAATGGCTGTGGGTTGCCCCCTGAAAGCCCATATGATCTTGGCCATGCCTCCCTTCTACTAGCTTCACCTCATATCACTTTCCTCTTGCTGACAGTGATGTTCATGCCACCCTCCTTAGAATGTTTGGAGGGCTCTGTCCCCACAGGGCCCTCACATGGTCTTTGTCCAGCTTTGTTAATACACTCCTGTAGCAGAGGGCCGTGGACGAGACCTCTCCAGTGGCAGAACTGCCCTGCCATTGATATAGTGGTAGGGTCCACACTAGTCGTCTGTCATTGTAGCCTGGAAGCCACGTCTGAGATCCCGTCCAGCCTGCCACCAAAGCAGGGGTAACTACCGCAGGTGCATGCCAGGTAGAGATGAAGCCCAAGGCCTCTGCTCACGTTGCTCTCGCCTGAGGCGCGTGGCCTGGCCTTCCCAGTTTGTTCACTAGGAGTAAAGCGCAGATCCATTCACACACTGAACGTATTCTTATTGTGCACTTTTTATGGGCCAGGCGGTGTTCAAGCACTGGGGCGACCGCAGTGAATGAGACAGATAAAACCCCTCATGGAGCGTATAATGTAGTGGAAATAAACACAGTTTTAAAAAGGCAAATTGCAAAGCGTGTCAGAAAGGGATATGTGCTATGGAAAAAAAATAAAGCAGGAAGAGGCTAAAGACTGCCAGGGTTGAGGCTAGAACTGTAAATTCAGATGAGGTGGTCAGGGAAGTTCTCACTGAGAAAGCGACATGTGAACATAGGTGTGTGGGAGGTAATGGGGGAAGAGTGCTCCAGGTAGAGAGAACAAGTGCAAAGGCCCTGAGGCAGGAGCATGGCAGGCATGTCCAAGTAGCAATGAGGAGACAAATGTGGCTGGAATGAAGTGAGCTGGGGAGGCAAAATAGTAGGAAGTGAGAATACGGGTGGGGGCAGAGCCCTTCACCTGTTACTCTCAGGGAGACAGGGCAGCCAGTGGGTTTTAATCACAGGAACGATGTAATCTGGTGTCTGGGTGGGGAGCTGATTGAAGTGGCTCAAGGCCTGAAGCAATGACCACTTAGGAGGCTGCGGCAGTGATCCAAGTAAGAGGTGACGGTTGCTTCGAGAGTGTGAGGGCAGTGGGGAAGATGATTTGTGGCTAAGTCTGGGCATGTTTTGAAGATACTGCTGACACACTTTGCTGATGGGATGGACATGACGTACAAGAGAACAAGAGGGGTTCAGGAGGGCTCCAAGGGTTTTGGCCTGGACAGCTGGAGAGAGAATGTGGGTACTGATTGAGATGAAGAAAATTGTAAGCAGTTTAGGGTGATATAGGGGTTTCAGTTCTGCACATATTATATTTGGGATGTCCCCAAGGCAACAAAGTAGAGATGTTTGGGAGGGAGAGAGACATATGACTCTGCAGTTTAAGAGAGAAGCCTGCCCATGGGTATGCAGTTGGACATTGTTGGCATGTGGATGACAGCTAAAGACGTGAAACCCGATGACACCTATGAGAGGGTGATCATGGTGGGGAGTGGGGGGAG
The DNA here is from genome assembly GCF_003031525.2 of Neophocaena asiaeorientalis asiaeorientalis. Lineage (NCBI taxonomy): Eukaryota > Metazoa > Chordata > Mammalia > Artiodactyla > Phocoenidae > Neophocaena > Neophocaena asiaeorientalis. The sequence goes on along the minus strand of NW_020175675.1, from coordinate 2,271,328 downwards.
GTAGCAAGGATGGAGGTGTGAGGTAGTCTTACTGGCTTGTTAAATAGGAGTGATGACACTGACCCACCTCCCCTGCCACCACCCTCGCCCCGGCTGGACCTCCTGACTGTCTCCTGCCCCTCAGAGTCCTCAAGGAAGTCTTGGCACAGCGTGAGTCAGACCTATCACTTCTCTGCTCAAAACCCTCCATGGCCTCCTGTCCTTCTCACAGTAAAAGCTGCCTCTACGCCACCCCCCATCCCCTGCCCATTACCTTGCTGGTCTCATCTACCTTCCTCCCTCCCTCCATACTAGAATCCTCCCTGTTCCTAGAACATGTCACGCTAGCATCTGTGTTTACACCTGCTGTTCTTTCCCCTCCCAGGTATTCAGAATTCATACCATCACGGATCTCAAATCTTTGCTCTAATAGCAGCTTGCCAGGGAGCCCTTCTCTGGCTTCTGGCCACCTCTGATGGCCACTGTACCTCCTCAAAATGTAACTGAAAGATACTGCGTTGATGTATTTTGATCAAATGCACTCACACCCATGGAAACCCTTCATTCGAAAGACTTTTAAGATGATAAAATAATGATTTTCAAGTTTTTAATTGTGCAGATAAGAGAGCTTTTAAGGGAAACATTTGCATTGCTTTCGGCAAAATCATGTATAAAAATGCCTCCACCATTACATCTCTTTTCAAAATGCTCTCTCCATAGGACAGTTGTTTTTCCAAAGCAGGTACTGATCCCTCCCTTATGTTTTGAAATGTCATCTTTCTATTACAGGGATGGAGAAGGGTGCTTATTTTTGGAAAATACCTGCTGTGTGGCATACTACTAACAGCCACCTGCCACCCAGAAAATGGTTATGAATGTAGAACAATTGCTTTTTGTGTAATAGAAAAACACGACCTGCCTTTTAGTTCTGCAACACTTATATTTTCTTTGCGGCAAGATGACTAGTGAACCATCATGTAGTAGAAAATATTTTCATGGTGGTTCCTCATCTTCTTATAAAGTATTGTAAGGAATCTACTACATCGTAAAGGTCTTATTTCTATATATTAAAAAATAAAATATCCAAATGCATGATATCCAGAAGCTCCTGCCTACTTTTGGCTTCAGCTTCTTTGCTGCAAGAACTGACTGATGAACAATGCAATAAATTCATTTACCTCTGGTTCTGTCTATATAATGTCACCACAGATCCTCGTGTAATTTTTTATTTCACTTGACATTGCCAACCTATGAGCGGTTACTCTTACGTAGATTTTTCAAAACTTGATTTTGTTACTTTAAAGAGTTCTTTTCTGGTACAATTTTCCTTGGTCAGCTCACAAAAATGTATTTCAACAGCAGATAATCAACATGCGCTAAAGTGTTTCTGATGTGTCCGGCTTGGATTGGATAAAATAATGTGCTGGTGGGTGAATTCCATGGGGTCCCTGCCTTAATGGCACTGATATTGGAGGGAGAGGGAGAGAGAAAACACAAATAAATAAATACCAAGAGAGAAAAATCAAATAAATAGATACCGAGAGAAGAATAAGTATCGTATTATTGAAAGAGAATCATTCCAACAAATAATAGATGTGCTAAAGTGTGTTTGAAATATTTCTGCTTTGCTCTGTTTAGTAAATATCTCCCCTGTGAAACTTCTAATATTGGTTCTTTACACCTTCAGCATTGTTTTCTAATTATTTTCATACAGGACTCTGAGAAAGGCATGCATTTTAGTTTGTCATCATGCATTTCGGTGTATTATTTTATATATTTTATTATGGCAGAAAAATAACTTTTTCCATTGACTTGTGGCATTTTGCCTTTCAATATTAATAAGAAGAAGATTCTAAGCATTTAAAAAAATCAAGTTTAGGGCTTCCCTGGTGGCGCAGTGGGTGAGAGTCCGCCTGCCAATGCAGGGGACGCGGGTTCGTGCCCCGGTCCGGGAAGATCCCACATGCTGTGGAGCGGCTGGGCCCGTGAGCCATGGTCGCTGGGCCTGCGCATCCGGAGCCTGTGCTCCGCAACGGGAGAGGCCACAGCAGGGAGAGGCCCCCGTACCGCAAAAAAAAAAAAAAAAAAAAATCAAGTTTAGTTAAATTTTGTAACATACCGGATTAAGTATAATGTGTTAAACTTTGCTAAAAAAAGTGTAGAGATTTGTTCTACAGTGGTGCAACCCAATAGATAAACAATGTGAGCCACATATGTAATTGTGTATTTTCTAGTAATCACATCTAAAAAAATACACAACTGAAGTTAATTTAAATCATATGTTTTATTTTACCCAATATATATGAAATATCATTTCAACCTGTAATCCATATCAAACTTATGAATGAAATATTTAATATTCTTTTTTATACTAAGTGTTCAAAATCCAGTGCGGGACATCTAAATTCAGTCTAGCTGAGTTTCAGGTGGCTACAGTACTGGACAATGCAGTCCTGTGGGCTTAGTTTTAAACACAGTGGCTAAGAGTGATGTGTCACAGTACCATTGATCAGTATAAAATTAGGGCCTGGAATTAGGTGCAAAATTTAATTGGTCTTCTCAAGAAATTAGACTTTTTTAGCCTGGTCGGATTGGATTAGATCCTTATTGCTATTATGTGTAATGTGGATGACACAGGAGAAGGACTGTCTGCTCTGCCAGTGCTGCTCATTGTGCTCACGTTATGAGCGTGGTTTTTAATTCATAGTTTTGTTTTTGCTAAAAATATTTCATTTATGGCCATGTATTTTTATCGTAGTAAAATATACATACATAAAGTTTACCATTTCAATTGTATGATTCATGGGCATCGAGTGCATTCACATTGTCGTACCACCATCCATCTCCAGAACTTTTCATCTTGCAAAACTGAAACTCTGCACCCATTAAACAATTAATCCCCATTCTCCCCTCCCCCCAGCCCCTGGTAAACCACCATTCTACTTTCAGTCTCTATGACCTTGACTATTCTAGGGGTATTTCATGTAAGTGGAATCATATGTTATTTGTTCTTCTGTGACTGGCTTATTTCACTTAGCATAATGTTCTCATGGTTCATCCATGTCGTAGCATGTGCCAGAATTTTCTTCCCTTTTAGGCTGAATAATATTCATTTGTGTGTATATACTATATTTTGTTTATTCATCTGTTGATGGACGTTTAGGTTGCTTTGGCTGTTGTGAATAATGCTGCCAGGAGCATGGGTATGTAAATATCTCTTCACTTGTTTCAGTTGTATATCTATATAGCAATTATATATCTGTTTTAACTATTTTGAGTATATACCCACAAGGGGATTGCTGGATCATATGGTAATTCTTTGTTGAAGTTTTCCCACAGTGGATGCACTGGTTTAGATTCCTAGTCGAATTGCACAAGGATTCTAATTTCTCCTCATCTTCCCTAACATTGTTATTTTCTGTTTGTGTTTTGTTTTGATTTTTGATAGTAGCCATTCTGGTGGGTGTGAGGTGATATCTAATTGTGGTTTTGATCTGCTTTTCCCTGATACCTAGTGATGCTAAGCATCTTTTCATGTGCTTATTGGCCATTTGTATATTTTCTTTGGAGAATATTCAAGTTCTTTATCCATTTTTTAATTGGTTTTTCTTTTTACTATTCAGTTGTAAGTGTTCTCTATATATTCTGGATATGAGATTCTTATCAGGTACATGATATACTTTCTCCCATTATGCAGGTTCTCTTTTAACTTTCCTGACACTGTCCTTTGTTGCACAAAAGTTTCTAATTTTGATCAAGTCCAATTTATCAATTCATAACAAATCGCAAGGGCCGTCAAATAGCCAAAACAATCTTAAAAAGAACAAAGCTCAGGCTTCATACTTACAGATTTCAAAACTTATAAAGAGGGCTTCCCTGGTGGCGCAGTGGTTGAGAGTCCCCCTGCCGATGCAGGGGACACGGGTTCGTGCCCCAGTCCGGGAAGATCCCACAGGCCGCGGAGCGGCTGGGCCCGTGAGCCATGGCCGCTGAGCCTGAGTGTCCGGAGCCTGTGCTCTGCAACGGGAGAGGCCACAACAGTGAGAGGCCCGTTTACCGCAAAAAAAAAAAAAAAAAAAAAAAAAAAAAAAAAAACTTATAAAGATACTGTAGACAAAATTGTGTGGTACTGGCATAGGAATAGACATAGAGACCAATGGAATAAATTTAAGAGTCCAGAAATAAGCCTAATTTACATTTACGGTTAATTGAGTTTTGATAAGGGGATCAAGACCATTCAATGGAGAAAGAATTGTCTCTTTAACAAATAGTGCTGGAACACTGGATGTTCACAGGTAAATGAATGAAGTTGGATACCCTCACACCATATTCAAAAATTAACTCAAAATGGATCAATGGCCTAAATATAAAAACTAAAACCATAAAACTCTTAGAAGAAAATGTAGAGGTACATCTTCATGATGGCAATGGATTCTTAGATATAATGCCAAAAGCATGAGTAACGAACTAGTTCACGATTGCATGAAGGAATCTTTTTTATCCACTTGCCAATTTTGTAAACTTTCATTTGGCTAAAACTAGAAATCTACCTAACCAAGTACACGTATAGAATCATGTTCCGATAGGGTGACAGTGAAGGAAGGGCCCCAGGTTGCACACAGCAGCACCTTAAGCCATCACCCCGGGCTTTGAACAATTTCTTCTCCTTGCTGGCAGAGTTTGCATCCTCCAGTTGTCTTCATCTTTTGGTGTTTATTTCCCCCCATGGTTATCGTGCTGCATTGGGCATTCAGGGTCAAACTCAGTAACTGACCCTTTGACTAGGACAATACTCTTTTTAATCCACATAGTTTACCTTTTTACTTCTCTTACCCACATAGAAAAGAAATAAGCAAAAAATGGCCCAAACATAGGCTCTTGGCAGTCTGAAAAATGTCACTAAGTGCATTTAATTTGGCTGTTTGGGCTTCTTGGCCGTCATATTTTCCCCAAGTGGAATAGTTTTAGACAAACATCAGTGAACTGTATTTCTGTGCCTAAGGTGTGAGCTTATTTGCCTCTCAGTAATGAAACTCTTAAAGAAAAATTTATTCTACCCCCTTCCATTCTAAGAAATGTTACAAGTTCTCTATTTCATTGTTGCAGATATTAGGAGTCTTGTGATGAGTGCCTAAGGATTTCCCCCATGTGTGGGATGGGGGCTCCATTATCTGGGTGCAGATGTGTCACCTGCTTAGCACCTGCACTAATATTGCTAGGGTGGGTGTCTCCATAACACTATGAAACAAGATTCCTGAAACAAGGATTCTGCTTCTCTGGAGAAGGATGAGCCATGGATATTTAACTCTTCTTTATGATCAGGCAGGCATTTCTCACTAATAAATCTCTCATTTTTTATGTTCAGCTAAGAAGGTACGTGAAATGGATCCTTAATTAAATTAAGATTCTAAAAATATGTCAAAGTACGCTCTCTTACCTAGAGAATGTAAGTTCTGTTAAAAATTGTTAATTTCTTTTTGTTATACTTATTTATGCTGTAGTATCAGCAGTAGTCCTTATTTTTACTGAAATGACCCATTTGCCTTTTATTAGTAGTAGTTTTAAATAGAGGCTCTCAAGTAACAACTTTAAGTATGGAATTTGCTTAAAGGTAATAAAGTTTAAATGTTGTAATGAAGACAAATCTACTTGAGGAGAAATCATTGTGGAAAACCAAGGCAAAAACTGAGCAGTTATAGCCTGTATAAACTTCAGGAAATGAAGGTGCCCTTGATCTCAGACAGTTGATGGGACTTTTTGGCAGGATAGTATACTAAATTGTCCGGCTTTTCCAAAGGCTGACAGCTGAATTCTTGTAATCTATGATTTTTCTCTGGTTTCAACTGTTTGGTTTTTTTTTCCTGCATTTGTCATTGATTTTTTTTAATTGAAGTATATAGCTGATTTACAATGCTGTGCCAATCTCTGCTGTACAGCAAAGTGACTCAGTTATACACATATATTCTTTTTTTTACTATTCTTTTCCATTATGATTTATCCCAGGAGATTGGATATAAGACCCTGTGCTATACAGTAGCACCTTGTTGTTTCAATTATTTGTTTTTTGAAGCAGGCTTAATTCAGGGTATAATGCAGATAAAGATGGTGGTTTTACTGCTGCTGCTTCTTTGTTCTTCTTTTTTTATTTTTAATCTCATGCACGTGAATTTAATGTGTCTTCCAAAGGATACTTGAATAGGCAACTTTTGTGACTCAGGAAATCAAGGTCCATTTTCCCTACAATCCTAGGTGGGCCTAGGATAAGCCTCTGATAATTCTGCACCCAATTACAATGTGGAGGAGGTTTCCCCACACATCCAACGATTCTTCAGACACCAGCTGGATGTCCTTCCATTTGACTGAATTCTGACACTATCACCCAGATATAGAATCAGCCTCCAAAGGTTGAGGGCTCACCTACAAGACTGTTCCCTGCTTCAGATGCCACTTGCCAAGTCTAGGTTGTTACCAACTAGCTGTAAATCAGAGGTTCCTGCTAGCCCCTCCTTAGGTTTGATTAATCTCCTAAAGTGGCTCACAGAACTCAGGAAAACACTTTACTGACTAGATTACTGGTTTATGATAAAAGGATACAACTCAGGAACAGCCAGATGAAAGAGGTGTATAGGGAAGGTATGGGGAAAGGGCACAGAGCTTCCATGCCCTCTCTAGGTGCACCATTCTCCCCATGGCTCCATGTGTTCACCAACCTGGAAGCTCCCCTAATCCTGTCCTTTTGAGTTTTTGTGGAGGCTTCATTACACAGGTATGATTGATTAAATCATTGGCCATTGGCTACTGATTCAACCTCCAGGCTCTCTCCTCCCCTTCTCCTCCCAGGAGGTGGGAGGTGGGGCTGAAAGTTGGTTAGTTATCCTGGCAACCAAACCCTAGTCTTAAGTACTTTCCCAAAGTCACCTTATTAACCTCAACCCAGGTGATGGAAAGGGGCTTGTTATGAATAACAAAACACTCATATTACACCTTTATGGTTCTGAAGTGTTTTTAGGAGCTAAGGACAAGAGGCCAAATATTTTAACAAAAGATGCTCCCACTGCTCTTACCACTCATGAAATTCGAAGAGTTTTGGGAGCTGTGAGCCAGGAACCATAGACAAAGACCAAATATATATATGAGAAATACATTTTGGTCGTCTGAATGACCAAATATATACTTCTTATAAATCAAAATATTGCATCTCTACCTGATTTTCAGTATTTAAAATGTCTCATTTTGAATCTTTATTATAAGACACACATTTTTATATTTTATGATATTTTGGGATGGATAGTTTACTGCCTTTCCTTGATGCTTTCCTTCATTTGTCTGTTTATGTATATGCTTTTTAGAAGTGTAAGGGACTGTAGAGACAGTTTAGTCCAAACAAGTTCAAGAAAAGGAAAGTAGCAGGGTATATGTAAAGTCATTCTAGACAACCTTCCTATATAGGGACTAGGCTGTTGGTGAACAGATCTGCGCATCAAGAGAATGCACTCTAGCTGCCTTTCCCAGCCAATATGATTCTTCTTTAAATCAGTGGGCTACAGGAGACCAAGAGACATATGGTGAAGCCAACCATATGAAAGAGAAGGAACACAATGAAGAAATGGAACTAGAGGTATCTCAGATAAGAATAGCAGCAACAAATCTCAATTAGCATTCTTTTTTTTTTGTGGTACGCGGGCCTCTCACTGTTGTGGCTTCTCCCGTTGCGGAGCAACAGGCTCCGGACGCGCAGGCTCAGCGGCCATGGCTCACGGGCCCAGCCGCTCCGCGGCATGTGGGATCTTCCTGGACCGGGGCACGAACCCGTGTCCCCTGCATCGGCAGGCGGACTCTCAACCACTGCGCCACCAGGGAAGCCCTCAATTAGCATTCTTATTGAAATTCTGCATCGTATCACCTTTCCTGAGATAACAAAGTGCTTCTCTAAAAAAGAAAAATATCAGAGTACAAGAAAGTTTATTGACAACATAAGGAAAAGATTTTGAGAAATCAAGAGCAGGTATACTTGGTCCATCCTGTAATACAAGTTTCAGAAAGAGGAAAAAGATATAGGGATTGGGATGATGTAATTTTAAAAAGAAAAAGAAAAATTTCCCAAGCTGCAGAAAGGGTTATGTTTTTAACCATCTACTTCACCCCCCTGCCCCCACAAAAAACCCACCATAGTTAAAAAGCAGTTCTAGATATATCCTAGTGAAATGTCATGACTCCTAGAATAAAGAGAATATCCTAACCCTGCCAAAGAGAAGGGAAAAATACAACTTTGCTACAAAGGAAAGAATATCGTACTGGCTTTGGATTTCATGTCAGTAACCATGGATGATAAAATTAAATAATTTTTTAAATCTGAAGAAAAAAGAATTTGACCTTAGTTTGACTGCAGAATTCTATCAATCAAGTGAGGGCATGAGCTCAGAAATTTTAACATCATCTAAAATAAGTTATCAGTAATGTTTATACTAAAGCGTAAAATGAGTCCAAGGAAGGTGATAAATTGAAATACAAAAGTTGTATTACTTAAGCAAAAAACAAACAAAAAAGCTAGAAAAAGTAAGACTCCAGTGTTGCTGACACAGAAAATTATGCAAACAGCAAAGTTTAATGAAAATAACCTTTCCCTCTCAGTGGGTCCAGTCCTGTCTACTTCTGCAATGAAAAATCTTTACAAAGTCCTTTTAATGCTGTTTATTGATAGGGTTTAGAAACAACCTGTAGAAGAACCACAGAAGACAATTTAAATTTTGAAACTAATTGCAAATATTATATCTGGAAAACACAAATACTGGTATGTACTTTAAAAACAGAGTATACCTAACAAAATTAGGCAATGGAGGAAGGTAATAGTGCTAATTTCATAGAGAGAGATGTTCCAAAGTCAGTAAGTCAAGACATTAAGATCTATTATTCAAGCAATGAGTGCATTATTTAAAATTTAACCGTGAACACCAGGAAACAACTGAGTTTCCATTCTTTTTAACAGTGGATATCTCTGGAAAGAGAGACTAGGGCTGCCGAAGGAAGGGGTCTGGGTGTGGATAAAAGAGTATTTTACAATTTTGTTTATTCTTTTTTTAACCAAGTACATGCATTATATCATTATTTTTAAATTTATTTGTTTTTAAAGTTTTTAAGCTGAACAACAGGGTTGGTCTGGGAAGGTTTAATTGGGACTTCCTCTGCCATCACCTGCCCTTCCTTCTCTCCCTGAAGACCAACCTTCTGTGTGGGCATCCTGAATCCCAGGGGCTCCTGTTTTTTTCCACATTTGCTCCATCAGATATCTATCAGCAGACCCATACAGATACTCTTTCCCACCTGTCTAACCCTTACCTTAACCTTTGCCAATTGTCCCTTCTCCTTTCCTTAATCTCCAAATTTCCTTAAAGAGAAATCTACACTTCTTGTCTTTGTAGCCGTCTCATCTCGTCATTCTCATACCCAATGCAGAATGACTTGTACTCCCCAACACCACTTAACTGAAACTTTGCCAATCTTCCTTTACTTATGTGCAGCTGAGCCACACTCACTCCATTTTCTCAGCTCCATCTTAGTTCTGTAATCCTACCCCTTCTCTTCTCTGCATGACTGAGCTTTTGCTCACAAAGAATACATCCAAGCCAGATAAATTTCCTATCAACTTCTACCCTTGCTTTCATCTGATATGAAAACTGGAAGAGTGCCTTTGCTGGCACAGATGTTCATGAGACCCCCGCTGGGGAGGAAAAATTCCCGGTTCCTGACAGGTACAGACGTGCTTCTCACTTGGTAGTCAGATTCTATATTTCACTTTGGCCCCTTTAAATTCCCCTGTACCCCTCTCAGCAGGGTGGAGTGCAGCTGTGAATGCTTCTGGATTGCTGTCTGCCTGATCCAACCTGTATGTAAGTTCACTTCAATAAACTTCATAATTCTACTTTATGGAGTTGCCTGCTTCATTTTTCAGTCTCGAAGTTCCTTCTCAGTTTGGGGAATGTTATTCAATATCCCTATCTTTGAACAACTTCCTAGTCTCCAAAATCAAAGCCTTACTTTCTAGGTCTATCATACTTGAACTCTAACAATAGTATTCCTTTAACTGGGGTCTGAGAATGAATCCTATTAGATTTCCCAGTTTTTAAAAAAAATTGTGATTTTATTTCCATGATAATTTTAAAAGAATAAAATCATTCAGAATAATCTGTATAACCACCTTATAACAGTGTAGTGTTAACACCTTTGTAACCACCACCCATGTGAAAATATGCACATTTCTAGCACCCAGCAGGCTGCCTAGCACATCTCAACTGTCAGATTCAACCAGATTGTTGCATGAATTATTCTTTGTATTGTTCTTTGTGTTGCTTTTTCTTATGGTATGAATAAGTTAATTCAGTGTATTTCTTTTTATAGTATGAATATTCCATTCTTTGCTTATCATTTCTAATGTGAAGATGTGTGTTGTTTCCATCATCTGGCTATTAGGAATAAAGCCGAGCCTGTTAATGTTTAGCACATTATTTCTCCCACTGAATCAGTTTCAGAATCAGTAGACAATGTTATCACATACAGTGGAATGCTGCCCTATACAATGTCTTTTGTAAAACTACAGCTTTATTGAGATATAATTCACCCAATTAAAGTATACGCTTTAGTAGTTTTTGGTATATTCACAGGGTCATGCAGTCATTACCACAGTCAGTTTTAGAATGTTTCATCACTCAAAAGGAAACTCTGTCCAGTCACTTCCCATTTCTCCCCAATGCTCATGTCACCCCAACCCTAGGCGATCACAAATATCCTTTCTCTGTCTATAAATCTGCAATTCTGCATGTCTCATATGAATGGAATCATACAATATGTGTGGTCTTTTGTTACTGGCTTCTTTCATTTAGCATCATATTTTCAAGGCTCAACCATGCTGTAGCATGTATCAGTACTTCATATCTATTTATTCTTGAATAATATTTCATTGTATGGATCTACCACATTTTACTTATCCCTTCGTTAGTTGGTGAACATTTGGGTTTTTTCCACTTTTTGGCTATTATGAATAATGTTGCTATGAATATTCACATACAATTTTTTGTGTGGCTATGTTTTCATTTCCCATGGGTATAGAATTATGGAAAACACTGTGCCTTATGGTAATTCTGTTTAAGCTTTTGAGGAAGTGATAGAATGTTTTCCAAAGCAGCTATACCACTTTACATTGAAACCAGCAATGCACAGGGGTTCCAATTTCTCTACAACATTGCTAACATTTGTTATTTTCTGTTTTTGTTTTTTTTAATTTGTGATTTTGTTAAAGTTTTCCAAGTGGCAGTGAAGTGGTATTTCATTGTGGTTTGGTTTGCATTTCCCTAATAATTAGTAACAGTAATGTTGAGTATCTTTTCAAGTGCTTATTGTCCATTGGTATAGCTTCTTTAGAGAAATGTCTATTCAAGTGCCTTGTTCATTTTTAGTTTTGGGGTTTTCCTTGCTGTTATTGAATGACAGGAGTTTATTATATGTTCTGGAATTAACCACTTGTCAGATATATGATTTGTAGAAATTTTCTCCCTTTCTCTGGGTTGCCTATTACTTTCTTGAAATCAAATTTACCTATTTTTAATCTTGTTCATGCTTTTGATAGCACATCTAAGAAACCATTGCCAAATCAAAGATCACAAATTTATGCCTATATTTTCTTTTAAGAGTTTTATAGTTTTTGGTCTTACATTTAGGTCTTTGATCCATTTTGAGTTAATTTTTGTATATGGTATAAGGGAGGGATCCAATTTCATTCCTTTGTATGTGAATATCAGTTGTCCAGCATCATTTGTTGAAAAGACTATTCTTTCTCTATTGAATTTTCTGACATCCTTCTCAAAAATAAGTTGACTGTAAAAGTCAGAGTTTATTTCTCGACTCTGAAGTTTTTCATTCATATATTTGTCTATCCTGTGCCAATATCACACTGTCTTGATTATTGTAGCTTTGTAGTGAGTTTGAAATCAGGAAGTATGTGTTCTCCAACTTTGTTCTTTCTTTCTTTCAGTCAACATTGGTTTGACTATTCTGGGTCTCGAATTTTCCTGTGAATATTGGGATCAGCTTGTCAATTTCTGTAAAGTAGTCAGTTAGGATTTTCTTAGGGATTGCATTGAATGTGTAGGTGATTCAGGGACTATTACTATCTTAACAAAATTAAGTCCTCTTATACATAAACATGGGTGTCTTTCCACTAATGTAGGTCTTCAGTTTCTTTCAACAATATTTTGTAACTTTCAGAATATATATTTTGTACTTCTTTGTTAAGGTTATTCCTAAGTATCTTATTCTTTTTCATGATATTGTAAATGGAATTAGTTTCTTAATTTTAGATTGTTCATTTCAAGTGTGTAGAAATACAATTAATTTTTAAATGGGTATTATATTCTGAAAACTTGTTGAACTATTTTATTAGTTCTAATAGTTTTTAGTGGAGTCCCTAGGATATTCTATCTACAAAGTCATGCCACCTGCAATATAGTTTTGTTTCATTCTTTTCCAATCTGGATGGTTTTATTTCATTTTCTTGCCTAATTCTCCTGGTTAAAACCTCCAGTAAAATGTTGAATAGAAGCTGTAAGAGTGGAAACTCTTTTTCCTGATCCTAGGGAGAAAGCATTCAATCTTTTACCATTAAGTATTGTGTTAGTTTGGTATTTTTTATTATATGCCCATTATCTGGTTGAGGAAGTTCCCTTTCATTTCTGGCTTAAGTGTTTTTGTTTTAACATAATGGAGTGCTGAATTTTGTCAATTTTTTGTATCTACTGAGGTATCATGGTTTTTGTCTTTTATTGATATGGTGTGTTACGTTATATACATGTTTTATATATATATATATATATATATATGTATATATATGAAACCAACTTTGCATTGCTGGCATAAATTCTACTTGGTTATGATGTATAATCTTTCTGTATATTGATGGATTCAATTTGCTAGTATTTTGTTGATTTTTATATCTATATTCATAAGAGAAACGGGTCTGTAGTTTTCTCATGACATCTTTGTCTGGTATTGGTATCAGGGTAATATTGGATTCAGAAAGATTAAGAAGTGTTTCCTCCTATTAAGTTTTTTGGAAGACTGTGAAGAATTGGTATTAATTCTTCTTTAAATGTTTGCTGGAGTTCACTGGTGAAGCCATCTGGACCTGGGCATTTTCTTTTTAGATAGTTTTTTGATTACTATCCAATTAAAGTTCTATTCATATTTTTGATTTCTTCTTGTGTCTACTTGAGTAGTTTCCATCTGTTTCATCTGAGGAATCTAACTTGTTGGCTTACAGTTGGTCATGCCCTTGTAATCTTCATTTCTGCAAGATCAGTAATGTTTCCTCTTTCATTTCTGATTTTAATAATTTGAGTCTTTTCACTGTTTTGTTTGTTCAGTCTAGTGCAAAAATTAATTTTGTTGATATTTTCAAAAAAACAGATTTTGGTTCTATTAATTTTTTCTGTTGGTTTTCTATTCTTTATTACTTTCCACTGTAATCTAATCTTTCATTTTTCTTCCTTTGGGTTCAGTTTGTTCTTTTTTTAAAAAAATTGTAACCATTTAAAACATCAAAGTATAGTTAATTTACAATGTTGTGTTAGTTTCAGGTGTCCAGCAAAGAGAATCAGTTATACATACATACATATATATGTATGTATGTATATACATATAGATGCTTCTTTGGTTTTTTGCAAGGTTAGGGATACCAAGTGCGCACAGAACAGCTGAGTATTTAATTGAGCAGATTTGCAGGCAGATGTACATGGTGAACTCAGAAAAAAAATCAGGAGATGAGATGCCACAGTCCTGGGCTTTGATCTGATCTGTCTGCCAGTAGACATTAGCTGCACATACCCATTTCCTTCCATGGCTAATTATATTTAATTTTTACCGGTCTCTGAGAATGACTTTGAGCAATGCCTTTTATTACTGTCCCTTGGTTACTCTAAGATTAGAAAAGTGAAAGTCAGCACAATGTTGCCTGGAGAAAATGGGTTCCATGCTTCACATTACCGTATTGCGTGTCTACTTTGTTTTAAAAATGTTGGCTGTTTCTTGACTGTCTACTTTTTTGCATGTCATATGTCCTTTCTTACCAAAGAAGGAACGGGATGAAAGATGTTTGATAATCTGTATGTCAGGAAACGGGTGATGTTTGTGATAAAGGGAAACCCCATTCTACTCCATTTTAATGACCATTAATAGTGGTTTATATCACTGTCTTAGTAACACTTGACTTCTTATAATTCTTAAAAATAGAGCACCCATAATCATTTTAAATTTGATTAATAAAAGGACCCTCCAAGCTTCTTAGTTAACTGTCAACTTCTACTGCTAAATGAGAGTCCACACCATGGCCTGAGTAGTGCCCAGGCCCCTGTGACCAGCTGTCTGTCCAGCAACCTGTGGGACAGCAGCCTGTGGGACAGAGATACTGCAGTTTGCATCCCTGCCTCACCTCTCACTGTCTGTGTGAAGTCGGGGACATTACATTCCCCTATTCCTTCTGTGTTTCCTCATTTCACAACAGGGATAATGACACCAGTTCTGCAGGCTGGTGAGGATTTCATGAGTTAATATAAATACTGAGTAAAAATTGCATTCTCCTCGCCTTTAACCCCCTCCTTGTACTTTTAAAAAATTACATATTATGACCAGTGTATTGGGTGTTCACAGTACTTCAGGTTAAATAGTAAAGATCTGCTGTGATTGTGATTATGTGTGTGTGTGTGTGTGTGTGTGTGTATGTTGAGGCTTGGTTAATTTCCATCTCCCCATTACCTTTCCTGGATTCTGCTTCCCTTGGGCTGACTTGGCATCTTTTCCCTGAGCACAGGGTGATGTGAGAGCAAAGCTGCTCAGAACCATGGTCCGATAATAAGGAATAGACTGGCTCCAGTTAGCCACTCAGTAGATCAATAGCCCTGTTGAAAACTGGGGATTAGCTATAATTATTGGATTTAGAATTACAGAATTAAAAAATGAAATTTGAATTGTTCTTGTGTTGGGAAAGTGAAAGCAAACTGTACCATTTCAATTTTGTTTTAAGCTATCAAGAGAGGGTAAAGCAACCTTTTCCTAGATTTCTCTTTTACTAATTCTCTCAAACAACATCTGGTTCCTTTGCTAGGTGCTTCCTAGTTGATCGTTGGAGCCCTCAAGCAACATGCCAGAGCAGAGTAACGATTACCGGGTGGCCGTGTTCGGCGCAGGTGGTGTTGGCAAGAGCTCTCTGGTCTTGCGGTTTGTGAAAGGTACATTCCGGGAGAGCTACATCCCCACTGTGGAAGACACCTACCGGCAGGTCATCAGCTGTGACAAGAGCATCTGCACCCTGCAGATCACGGACACCACAGGCAGCCACCAGTTCCCTGCCATGCAGCGGCTGTCCATCTCCAAAGGGCATGCCTTCATTCTGGTCTACTCTATCACCAGCCGGCAGTCCTTGGAGGAGCTCAAACCCATCTATGAACAAATCTGTGAGATCAAAGGGGATGTGGAGAGCATCCCCATCATGCTTGTGGGCAACAAGTGTGATGAGAGCCCGAACCGCGAGGTGGAGAGCAGCGAGGCCGAGGTGCTGGCCCGCAAGTGGAAGTGCGCCTTCATGGAGACCTCGGCTAAGCTCAACCACAATGTGAAGGAGCTCTTCCAGGAGCTGCTCAACCTGGAGAAGCGCAGGACCGTGAGCCTCCAGATCGATGGGAAAAAGAGCAAGCAGCAGAAGAGGAAAGAAAAGCTCAAGGGCAAGTGCGTGATCATGTGAACTCCCTCCCGTGGGAGCAGCAATTGTGTGTCTCCCTCTCCTCCCCTCCCCCTCCACGTGAAACCCACAGTCGTCAGGGTAGCATGTCAGATGCCCACGTGTTAAATATTGCATTTTGACCGAGATGTGCGCTGTTGTCCTCAGAGGGCATTTTACACTACCACCAATAAGCACCCCCTCTCCAGAATCAGGGAATCTGACAAATGCTTAAAATGAAAACTAACATGCTCAACATCGCAGGGAACCGAATCGGGTGCCAGACATTTCTGGAGGCATCGTTCGCCATCAGGAGGCATGAGAGCTTGTGCCCTCGGAAGCAGCGTGTACTGATAGGGGGAAATACTATCTGCATACATATGAGAGCATGTTAACCCAGAGCTGCAAGCACCACCCCAGACCAGGCATCCCCTCTGCTCAGAAGCCAGTGACAACCCTTGGGGAGGGGAGGGGTGGGAAGAGGTGAGAAGACCAGGCCAAAGTTGTTCGGTTCCATGGTTCTTCTACTGAATTAAAAATAACACAGCCTCTCTACCCGCCAGAGGATGTTCACTGTCAGTTCCCAGCTGACCTGTGAGCCTTGCCACTCTGAGGGGAGGTCCTCACCTCACTAAGTCAGGTTATTAGCAGGTATCGTTTTAGCCTTTTAGGGTATTTCTTTCCACATACAATGATGAATTCACTAAGAGTGTGCTGCTCTGTCAGAAATTCTTCAATTTCCATTTAAAATGTTTGCGTAAGGATATTGTGGACAATAGTAAAACATTGCAATAACGCTCCTGTGTGTTATATTGTGAGAGTTTTAGAAATGTGAAGTTTCCTTCCTTTGACCCATGAGGGGTATAACTCTTCCAGCCCTCAGATTTTAAATAAAAGCAATTAAAGTAGCTATTTTTTAGACATTTTTTTCCCCAACATGATTTTCTTCTTTTCAATAACTCGATCTGTATCCAACTGGGTAACAGCCAACAAAGGCCATCCGAAGACCAAAAGCCACATCCATTTTCTAACAGACACGGACATGTCTGTGCCATACTTTGCATCTTAATAAAATACGTTGAAACAAAGGTTGTTCACTGTGTTTTTGATGATTATCTATAATGAGTATATTCCTGGGAAATGCATTCAAGTAATAGATTATCGTGCATGTTCCATTTGAAATGTCTTCTAAGAGCTGTTCAATGCAGGGTTCACTCTGGAAATGATTATCTTTTCCTCCTAATGATCTCATGTGCATCCTCAATCCTTCAAACCAAATTACGGCCACTGCTGGTTCCTGCATGCTAGGTGGAAATGGGTCCGGCAGGCTCTGTCACAGGCTGGGCATAGCCCACTCAGCTTATTCTTCTGCCGTCCTCAAGGCTGCTTTGGCTCTGCTTCCTGAAAATTCCCACTGACAGAGCCTGTAAATTCTCCTGTTTGTTCCAGTCTGCATCCCACTCGGGCCTCCTCTGGAATTTTCCCTTTCAGCACACCTTCCTGTTGCCTGCCTGGCAGGCAGAGAGAGTGATGCCCTCAGGATCATGTAAGGGGAGCTTCTCAGCTTCTGGGCAGGAGCACCCAGCTGAGGCAGGATGGTCAAGTTCGGACGTTTGCACATACCCTTCTCTCCTGCACTTGCTGTGTCTTTCCTGTGCCTCCTGCTACAGCAACTATTGGGCAGTTCTGTGCTCTCAACAGATCCTAAATTAACCTTTTTCTGGTTAAATTTTCTTGCCTTCATCTCATCCCCTCTCCTCTGCTAATAACTCATACTTGTGATGTATTTAGTGTGTGGGAGGTACTTTGAGAACCATTGGCTCCATGGTCAGCCCACCTCTCTGGCCTCCTAGAACAGAACTTGGACAGGGAGGGTAGAGAAGTGGCCTGGGTGCCACCAAATCCCTCTCCAAGTCCCAATGGACACACCTTCTGATGGGCTTCTTCTGTTCCAAGTGGCTGTTCCACAGCCTTCACAGTGAGATCTCATTGGTGTGTTTTCTAGAACATTTGCTTTCCAACTTGTCCCTACCTTTTTTTTTTCTATTTCTATTCTCAGAGAGATGTCATCCATTTGTAGTCTGGATATGGGTTAAGTGGAAGAAGAAACAGGACTTCATGGCCAAAATGAACTTTAGAGATCTTGGGTGGGTTAAACTAATGGTAAAATGTGATGTCTGCCACAGGCTGTAATGTCCGTAAGGCTCCCAGTGTGTGGGCTCCCTGTCACTGCCCCATTCTTCCTAATCCAAGTTAGAAATTCATTTAGCCCTCTCAAGGCAGTGTCTACATTTTTAAGTGTTTACAGCTTGATCAATATGAGAAGCTTGTAATTATTGAAAATCTGATCTCATTCAGGACACATTTTCTTCCTTTGTATTTTGCCTGTGAGTTTATTGGAAGGCCATTGATGCTTCAATCATGGGTCTTTATTCTGAGATCATTTTTTATGAACTGCACTGAGGATATAGATGATTATCTCAAAATAATATTTTCGGAGCTCCCCAATGGACATTCAGGAGGAGTTAGTCCCACTGAACCAGATGTTTTTAGCATTTATGTGGGCCAGTCCCCGAATAAGTAGTTGTGGTTCTTGAGGACACGTCCTGCATTGCATATGGACACAGAAGATTTTGACCTTGCCACAGTAAGTTACAAAACTCAAAATATTGGTTTGAAGATGGCACTCCGGGAATAAGCTTGGGGCTCCATGGGTCCCGTTCTGTCCCTGCCAATCCCTCTTCCATCTGGTGACAAGCCATGGGCGTGCCCTGGGCATGCATGCAATACAGCAAGACCAACACAAGAGCAATATTGAATTGTTCATTAGATCTAAAATTATATATATATAAAATATATATAATTTATCTTCCTGCATTTTGAAGTATAAAGTACATTGTACATATCTGTAAGCTAGTATATTTGTTTCACCATTTGTAATATTTAAGAAATGCTCTCTTTATAGAACAGAAGTATTAAATATCGCCCAGAAATGCTCTGTGATACTTAATTTTTTTTTCAAAATTTGTAATGTGTTGCTCCTACATAAGCTCTCTGGAAATGTCCATAACTAATGGGACACATGTAAACCCTCAAAGATCCATCCTGGAATTCAGTGCCCCACAAAGACAGTGTGTGGACATAACATTTACAGAGCATGACTTTTATACATGTGGGATAGCAATGTGTATATTTATATTTAAGGTGTATTTACTGTTACAATTCCATTATCTATTTTATTTACAGTTGTAAAAATCATTCTTGCATACAAGTTTCTAGTTGCCAGTGATATTCTGAAAATAAGAATATTAAAATAAAGCTTCGGTTCTGACACACGGCTGGAAGGTGGTGGTATTTCTTACTCTTCAGGGCATAGTGGGTCTGTGATGGTCTCGCCCTAGTTCTTCTACAACTGCTTTCTTGCACCTGTTGACCACATAGGAGATTGTCAAGCCCTGCAGGTCTGGAGTCGGCAACCGCAGCTGCCCTGCGGTGTTCTAAGGAAATTTCCTCATTGTTTGTCACTGGGCTGACATGATGCTCCGGGCAGAGTGAGGTGAGAGGGAAGGAGTAGGGTCAGGGCCCCTCCTTGGCTTAGAATAGGAGTAGTGAAGTGGAGAAAAACTCCTCTTTAATCCTATTTCCCCCAAATCTCCTGGCCTCCTCAGGAAAGCCAGGCTGTTAAGTGGAGTTGATGTACAAAGCCCCAGCACTGTTCCCGGGCACAATTTCCGTTTGACACCCTTGGTCCTTACTCCTTCTTCTCAACACCAACTATAAGATAAACCTGACTTTTGATTTTGAAAGACAACAACTATCAACACAACAAAACCATCATTCAGCCACTGAATAGCTAGATGACCGTGGGCAGGTTCTTAACCTCCCTGTGCTTCTGCAAAATGGGAATCATTAGCAGCATGAGTGGCCATGAGAATTAAATTAACCATAAGCACAAAGCAGTTGGAGCGATCTTGTCACATTTTGAGCCTTCAATGGAAATAAAACCCCTCGGACTATGTAAGACTCTTTCGAAGGTCTGTGGCAGTGTGAAAATTAATCTATGCAGATACAGCAATCAGCCAGAACCTTTCAGTTTCTTTAAGCCCCTTTAACAGCTTTCTCCAGTCTGGCTCTCGGCACACTCCACCCCTCCTCCCCCTCCCAAGATCATTAATACTACATTATTCAGGGATTTCTCCATTTACAGAAATAATTAACAACCAGCAATCCCCATTAGGCCCCATTAAAGGGCATCCCATCCAGTGCTTATCAAGCTTTAACGTGCAAATAAAGCACTTGAGACCTGTGCTTCAGCAGAGTCTGAGTCAGCAGGATGGGGTGGGGCCTAAGAATCTGCACTTCTAACAGGTTCCTAGGTTCTGTGGATGCTCCTGGCCCACTGACCACGGTTTGAGTAGCAAGATTGTAATCTACTTATACTCCAATTTTGTTGCACATTGGAATCATGTGGAGTTTTGAAACTTATTGATACTGTTGGGGAGGAAAAATTTTCCTCTACCCTTCTAGGTTCTTCTGGCTGGCCTATAACAGGGAAGAGCCAATTCTGACTCCTTGTTGGATATGTTTCTTTTACTTTAACCTTTGCTTTTCTTTGCTTTTGTTATTATAATCACTGTCTATAGCTGTAAGCATACATAATGGCCTGCCACAGGGAACCATGCCCGTCTGCCTGACTGTTAAACTAAAAGGCCTTTGTTCAGCCCACAGAGAGACATTCTGACCCTGCCCACCTGTGAATGGCTGCAGAAAAGAAGAAATTAACACATCCCCTCCGATTTTGCAAGATAAATGGCCTTTTTACTTTACTCCCTCACCTCCTCCCCGTCTCGGTTCTATAAAAAAAAACTGGCATCCAGGCCCCAATAAGATGGTTTTTTGGGGACCCTAGTCTGCCATCTTCATGGTCTGCTGGATTTCCAAATAAGTCACTATTCCTTGCCCCAACTCTTCGTCTCCCTATTTATTGGCCTGTCGTGTGGTGAGCAGAGCGAGCTTGGACTCAGTAACAGTCCTAATAATTACATTGACATGAGAGTAACAGGAAAAAAACAAAATTTAATTATGTACAAAACCAGTTAGAACCAACTAGGCCCAAGAACCAACTAGGTAGAAGGTTGGATCTCCAATAGACCTTGAGCCTCATTATATGCTCACTGTAACACATTTGCATGCTAAGTGATACACCCACAGGTGCCATGAGAGTTCTGAGGCTGACCATAAAAGGCCAAAAACTGGGAGGTGGCCCAATTCCTGGGAATCCCCACCCCATCTTCTAAATTGTTAGAATGTTCCTCCCCCTCATTAGCATATGTAATTACCCAGCCCATAAAAGCTAACCACCTCCACACCCCAGGGCCACTCTCACTTGAGATAGCCTGCATTCACTTTCTGCCTATAGAATGTGTATCTCTCTAAGTAAACTCGCTTCCACTTTACTATGGCTCACTCTTGAATTCTTTCCTCATTTGGCAACCCGCCCCAGGAACTCTTCCAACTCGCAGGAGAGATGGGACATGACCATTCTCCCGCACCCCCTTCTCCAGCAACAGAATCTAATATCCACAAAAGAATATTACTGAGACAATTTTTCTCTCTCAACATCACCCTCATTTTTACCAAAGAGAAACAAATTAAGATTAACTTATTTGAAAAATGAGTCTAGTTTCATTACACTTGGCCTGGCTATTTACATAAGTACAGCAAGAATAGTGATTGACCACATAGACTCTTTTATTCTGCTTTGCTGGAATTTTTCATAAGGAATCCCAGATTGAACTTTTAAATGCTTCACAAGACTAGGAGGCAAAGCTAAGGACTTGTTTGTCATCAGATTTCCCCTGCAATATCTAAAGGTTTGGGTTAATTCCTTTGATTTTGAGGTCCACAACATGTTCAGAGGTTCCTGCACTTGCCAAGAAGTGACCTTTTTTACCCGGTTAGGCTGTCGGGAACCCTGTAAGCAAGGTACCAGACTTTTTTCAAGGGACTTTATTGGCGCCATTAAGTCAACCTTAGCTCCTTAAACCTGTTTAGTCATATCTGAGTTTATGCATGTTTCTCTCAAAGGCATGACATCCCAGTCAAAGCCTTGGTAATATAGCCAGTGCTTCCAATTATGTCCTGTTATAAAGAGAACAGATTCTTAGTGAACTTATGCAAATAACTATATTGCCATAAAGAATACTCATTGAATTTTCAAATTCTGGAGGAATCAGGTAGGGAGAAAAAGGTAAATGTCTGCTTCAAAGGAATAATTTACCAAACTTCTGTAAGTCATAGTTTAAGAGGAAAGTTTTCCTTATATCTGGAAAACAAAACATTAACAAAAATTAACAATGTTTCAAACAAGAAAGTCATAAAATTTATAATCATCCTATTCATTCAGTCCCATGTAATTAATTCTTGTTGATCTTGATCTTTAGTTAGTAGTTTTATGAAGCCATCTGTTTCTCTATTAGTGTTTTGTAACTTCTTACCTAGTTTAGTGGTACAGTCTGAAAGTTAACAGAGACAGTATTTTAGAATATGTTAAGAGTCCTTTCCATGAATTTCTCTGAAGATGAAACATACTTGAAAAAGCAAAAAGACTTAAAAATGACCATAATTATCAAATGAGAATTCATTAATGTAATTGACAAGGAAATGTGGTTATTTTTGTGACACACATTTTAAAATAGTAATTAGAATTACAAACAATAACATTATACTAGGACATATCAGATTTTTAGGAATTTTATATATGTTCTAGAACACTTACATTAATAACATTTACCCATACAATATAACCTCAGAAGGTTTATTATCACTTATTTGATAATGTTTCCCATGTAATTTAACATATCAAATACACCTATTAGTTTAATCTCTCTCCTTTTGTAAGTAGAGAGAATATATCCTTTGGGATGCTCCAGGTGTCCTCTAGAAATTCTCAAAGTTAGTTTTTGGTCAAAAAGACTTCATTTAGAATTTGATTTTGGGGGAAGTTTGTCAAAAATATCAGAGATTTTAGAACACTTGGCCAAATAGGATCGTAATTTATTGTGAAACAATACTTATTCATTTAACCATGACAACAAAGACTTCACAGGCAAATACAGAAGGTTAAATAGTTGTACAAAGCTTTAGCATTTTAATATAGAAAAGATACAATTTTTTTAAATGATCAAAAAGCCAATAAAGGCAAAACATAGAATCTTTGTTTTTCTAGGCAGATTACATTAAATATATAAAAAAAAAAAAACTAAAAAAAACTTTCACAAGAGCAGACCAATAGTCCAATAAACCTTTTTCTTTTAGCAGATGAAGGAAAATTAAGGCTTAGTTTTACCTAAGTACATTATTGATATTAAAGCTTATTTTTAAAAACTTTATAACAAATTAATTGATCACACATAAACTTTCTTTCTTAGATTCCTTTTTCATACACCTTCTACAACTTTCTATGTCCATTTTAGTTCATCCCTTGTTGTATTTTTTTACCATTCAGCTTTATTTTAGGAAAAAATTATTTTATTTTCCCTCAACAAAAATGCATCTTCATATCTCATACCTTTTCTAACCAAAAATACATCCTACTTTCCTTGCATATAAAGTTGTTTCCCTTATTATTTTCAGTAGCTTTAATCATATATGTTAATTAGCATTCTTAACACTTAGAAACTTTAGTTTCTAGTGAAAACTATGAAGTAAGCAATTGTGAACTATTACACCAGCAGTCTTTAGACTGGCAAATTTATGAATACATTCCATAATTTCTAGAAACATACATTTCCTCATAGCACAAATTTTCAATGTGGCATATGTCATGTTTATGAATAGACTAAAATATCTTTAGACTCTGTAATAAGAAGTCAAAATTAGATAGACTTGTTCAGCAATTAATGTCTCAGTATTTTATCTTATCTGGAAATTATCAGACATTTAATAAATCCCCATCATTTCAATTAGTAAAATTCTAAGGGTGGAAGTTAAAGAGATTTGGGAAACTAAATGGATATATTGTAAAGCAATTAACTTAACTTAAAAAGTTCACCTAAACATTCTTATCTTATTTACATCGATTTAATTCATTTTTAAAAAATAATCATACTTAGATTACTCCTGAAGATTGAAGATTTAACAATACATTCAAGCTATTAACCATCACCTTATTTTTCTTGATGACAAATTTTATGACAGAGATAAGATAAACTTATTTGAGTTTTAGTAAACCTAGGTAGAAAAAAAGTGTTATACTTAATGTTGATAACTCTAAAGACATACCTGTATTAATTAAACCAGCAAACTTAAACTAGATTTTATTTACCAAAAATTATCATAGATCACATAAATTTGAAAAACATATGGGTTAGTTTCTGTTATATTTATGAGATTTAAATATACTTAATTGATAAGTGCTTAATTTTAAGCCAATTAAATAGAGCTCTTTTACAAATTAAATTTGGCAATTGTACCTGAAGGTAGAAAAATACCATATCTATAATACACATACATAGACATACAAACACAAACAGAGATCTTATAGCTTTCATTTTAAAATTTCAGTCATGAATTACATATAACAATATAAAACTCACTAGTTTATAAATAACAGTTGGAATAAGTTAAGTTTACATGTGCAGATGGCTAAAGCTTTGTACTCTTTATGGGGAAGACTTTTAAGCTTTGTATTTGTCTTCGACAAGTAATCTTAAGAAGGCCAAGCACCAGATTTTGGACAAGACAGTCTTTCCAACCATATGTATTTTAAAAAGGCAACTCCCCCCCACCACCTCACTTTTTTTCTTCAATCTGGGCAGATTTTTAATTACCTTCCAGGATGTTTACATAGACATGGTAAAATTTACAACTTCAGAAGACAGAAATAATGCAAGTTTTCTCTTAGGAGTTTGGGGTGTATTTGACTATTATAGAAGTCTAGCGTAATTACTATTTAAACTTTATCTTCTTTTTGTTAAGTACAGACCAATTGTACATCCAGTATCCTGATTTTTGTAATATCTGCAAATGTCTGGGGGTAAATAGGAAAATGTCTGAGTGGATTCTGAGATATTTCAGAATTATGCTTTTGTTTTTCTAAAGACTCAAGTAGTAAATTGAATATTGTTGATTTTACACTTTTTTGCATTTCTGTAAGCTGTCTTCAAAGAATCAGGTAGGCTTTTTCACTATGTTTAAACGAGGTTGATTTGCTCACTCAATCACACTATTTTGAATTTGCCTTTTTATATCAGGGAGAAAACTTCCAGCTAAGATGGAAATCAAAATATTTTTATGTTTTTTATGTTCTGCTGTCTAGAGGACATTAATTATTTGGGATGGGGGTCTAGGATATATCTGCAAAGGACGTTGCGTAGGAAGACCTGAAGCTGGAAAGCCTGATTATAGGGCTCAGCAAAATGGAGGACAGGAGGACAAAACCTTATTGTCCATCCTGGGTGCTGCTGCTTAATTTATTTCCTGGTTAGAGCACTAATATGAGTAACCTCTAGACTTTGGTTCTAGAAATTAGGCTGGAGCTCTCTCTGGAAAATTTGTAGAGAAAGGGAAGTTAAAATAAGCAGCTGGGTATTTAAGGCTTTTCCGTGAAAGGTGAAGGAGTTTTGGGAGTTAAGGGAATTTGTTGAGGAAATGGGGCTATATTTTAAGAAGGGAAATTTATATTGGATGAGAACTTCAATTTTGTTCTAAGTTTAATTTCTGTTCTTTCATCTTGTTAGGGAGTCTGTAAGGTTAGCTGTTATATTTCTTTGTATCCACTTTTTAATTTGGTCTGTTCACAGACACCAATAAGACAATTGTAAAAAATATCAATTTAGACTTTCAATTTAAAGGGTTATCATCTGGCTATTGGCATGCTGGATCTTAATAGTGACCCAAGCCAATAATAAGCCTTTTTATGGCTTAACCAAGGATGCAGGAGGCATCTCACAAAAGAGTTCAGCCCTCACAAGATTCAGCAAGTTCATTCTCAAAGATAACCTGAGAAAGCAAAAACCTTAATTGCACATGTGGTAAGTAAGGATGGTGCAGTGAAAATTGTGTCTCAGGTCTCACAGGGAAACCATGAGATGTGTCCAGTTACAAATCTAATAATCTATGACACCAAGCAGGTGCTAATGGAACGGTATTTTCCAGCACTAACAAAACAACGATAGTTGAGACAACAAAGGCCCCTGATGGACTGTAACCCTTTGTGACAAACTCCCCTGAAATCTGGCACAGCCAGATAAAGAGAGTGCTGCTTCTGACTTTGTGTCTATTCCACAAAGAACTCCAGTCTATTCATTCATCTAGCCACCAGATGCACCCCAGTAAGCTGCACCTCCTAAATGGCAGAGGCCAGAAAATATATTCTCACTGGTCACAAAGCCAAAGTCTCAGAACATAAGGTAAAAATAAAAGGAAAAACCTCATCTAGTTTTTACCTAGGAGACCCCCAGCAAAATTTATCTAAACAGATGTGGGTCTGATGAGATCCCTGAACATACCAGAGGTCGGCTTGAACAGTAGCCTTATGGGGCCCATGCCAGCGTTCTGCCCTATTTTTTTTCCTCCTTATGATGAACAACACAACAGAGAAAAGGGAAAGCAGTGACCATCTCTAGGGAAAAAAAGGGATGAATAAGTGTACTCATTACCAAATTTTCACCAGAGTTGTTAAATCCAAGGAACAAACTCCACAAATACTTTCTGCTAATCTAAATTTAGAAAAAGAAAAGGGTAGGGTGGGAGAAATTGGGAGATTGAGATTGACACATATACACTATTGATAGTGTGTATAAAATAGACAACTGAGAGGAACATGCTGTATAGCACAGGGAACTACTTAATACACTGTGGTGTCTTAAATAGGAGGAAAATCCAAAAGGGAGGGGATATATATATATATATATATATATATATATATATATATATATATATATATATATATAGATATATAGATAGATTCATTTTCCTGTGCAGTAGAAGCTAACGCAACATTGTAAAGCAACTATACTCCAATAAAGATTACAAGTAAATAAATACATTTAGAAAAAGAGACAAAGGACTCTCACCACTTTTACTTCCACCAGACCTTGCAAACAGAGATTCAGGAGACTCATGCGATAAGAATTCTTACATTCTGTGGCGTTTTGTCAGAGTTCCCAGAATCTCTGTATCTGCACCAGTCCTGAAAGAAAGCAGTTTCCAGCCAGTGAAGATCCTACCAACTAAACCAATTGTTGGGAAGGAGAAACTTTCCTCTACATTTCTAGGTTCTTCTGGCTTGTCTGATAATTAAGTTGACACGAGGCAGACTAACAGGAGGAAAAGCAAATTTAATTATGTACTTATAGGGGCTCCATAGGAATATGAGGCCCAGAGAAGTGACCAAAGCGGACAGCTTTTTTACCTTTTAGACAAAGAAACTACATTTTTTGAGAACTGACATGACAAAGAAACTTAGATTTGGGTACTAATTAGTGAAGAATCCAAGCAGAGCTTGCTTACACACTGGGCCCTGAATTCCCTATTTCTGGTGATAAAGGTCTCTCTGTACTTCCTGGTGCAGGGAAGCATACCTTTTACATTGGAGATTTATTTCCTGCTTTCAGGGGGACAAATGAGGGTCAGAGTGTCCTTCTTGCACTGGCTTTTTGCTAAGGAACCTTAATTCAAAATAATCAATATGCCACTTTGACATATTTTGCCACGGCCTGCCCTGAGCCCCATCAATATCCATGCCCTACCCCAGAAATCATGATTTAGTAGGTCTGGCATGTGGCTTTGGCTTTGGAATGTGGGATAAAGATTAAGAACCACTACTGTTAGCCAGGTTTAATTGGGAAGGCCTGTCAGCTTCATAAATTTCCTGGGGTGGGGGAGATGCTTATTAAATTAAGTTCCCCTTCAATGAGTATTTTCCAGGAATCAAACTGGTGAAATTGGTGTGAGGGTCATAACCTCCTCTATGTGTAGCATCTCCCAAGATTGGCATTGAGAGGAAATTATAATCCAGGTAGAGAGTGCCCATCCACCGCACCACCTAGAGCAGTTTGGTCAGCTCTAACTGTGAGGTGATCTCACTGGCCTTGGGTCTGAACTCCAGCAGCAGTCTGGAGTGTCCCATCCTTACCTAGCCCAATCCCAGTATGCCATGCGCTCCATTCTTGACAACTCCTCATGTTTCTTCAGTGCCTGCAAATACCAATGTCCCATTCTTACCTAGCCCAATCCCAGCATGCCATGCACTCCATTCTTGACAACTCCTCATGTTTCTTCAGTGCCCGCAAATACCAAAGTCCCATGGCCCCCTTATCAATCATGCCTTAGCTCTGCTGATTTGCTATTGCCCTGATTCCGATAATATGAATGTGATCAGTGCTCAGTGCTTCTTACATTCAACACTCAGTGGCTACCTCATTCCTTTGACCTGAGGCAATGGCTCTGCCCCACAGCTGTCCTGCTGCAGACGGGATATGACCTTGCATGCTTTCCTATTTTCACATTTCTGTATTTCTCTCATTTGCTTTCCCATTCCATTACTTTTTCCTAAGTGTAGATAGAGCCACTCATAATGAATTTACAATGAAATTTCTGCAGTTTCTTAATTAGGGGCAACAAGGGATATAAAGTAGATGTGAAATGGTTATTTCCCTCCTGTCAAAATTCAAGATTATGTTCTTTGTGGTTCATCTAATAATAAAGACACATAGTTTCAGGAAGTACCTCTCCAAGTGCTCAATAGCCCCCAGTCAACCATAGTAATAAAACAGCCTTCAGAGTTAGATACTATTGATATAAGTATCCCCAATACTCCAATAAGACAACCATAAGGTAAGTATCAGGCACTCCATGGAGGGTGAGGAAATGAACTTTAAGATATCATTGTCACTGTAAAACTGACAACATACAATTATAAAGTGGGTGTGTCAAAATTCATTACTTTCACCATGCTGTTTTTTCTGCTCAGAAATCCCTTCTTTCTGTCTCCTGGTCCCATCCTTGCATATTAAAATCTTTTCCTATATTAAGGCTGCTATCCAAAATTTCCTCTGTGAAGACTTCCCCAGTCATTTAAATCAAAAAAGAATTCTCTCCCTATTCAGAATTCCTCTTGATTCATTTTTTCCTGTCTTTTCTGGCTTTTATGACATATTTTGTTACTCTGAATTGATTTTTGAGTCTGTCCTGATTTGTTCCATACTATTTAACCTGAAATCATTGCTGAACTCTCTTGGCAACCTGAACTGTACTTTGGACCAGGAATGCCCTGTAAACACTTGTTAGAAGGAGCAGCCAACCCCACCTAATCACTCATGGTGGGATTCTGTGCAGTTCTCCAAACATTTCCATCCTCCCACTCTGGATAAGGGTAGGATTGCACTTCCTGGTGCTCTTATCATCAGGTTGGATCTGACCATTTCTGGCCAAGGCGTATGCATGGAAGAAATACCTGTCATTTCTAGGCTGGAGCATTTAATCCTCAATAAGGGGCCCTTCTGAGCTCTGCTTCACTTCTCGCACAAGAGTGGCGATGTTCCAGACAGGAGTTGGTCCATTGGCCTGCATCTCAGAGTGAGGACAAGGGTGAGATGGGAGCAAAACCCCCTGCTAACCTGAAGTGTATACATACCCCAAGGGAGAAATAGACCTTTGTTATTTTGTGTTATTGGATTCTGGGTGTTGTTTGTTACAGAAGTGTAACCCACTCTGTCTTGACTAATACATTATTCCTGGTTTATGATCTCAAAGATTAGCATTTCCTTCTCATCAAACAGTTCCTCTTAAAATAGCAAGTGAATAAATAAAACCTATACAATACAAATAAATATAGTACTATAAAGGATGAAATTCTTAGAACATGCCAGAGTCACCCTCTCCCGTTGTAGAGCACAGGCTCCGGACGCGCAGTCTCAGCGGCCATGGCTCACGGGCCCAGCCGCTCCGCGGCATGTGGGATCTTCCCGGACTGGGACACCAACCCATGTCCCCTGCATCGGCAGGCAGACTCTCAACCACTGTGCTACCAGTGAAGCCCTAAAGTTTTTCTTTTTGTTTTGTTTTTTGTTTTTTTTTATTCTCCTTTGATAGGTTATTTAAAAAAATTCTCAAATTTAGGCTGACTAATGTCAACTAAAGATGAATTAGTTTACATAAATTATGCAAAAAAGTTGGTGCATCGGAGGCCTCTTCAGGCATTCCAGGATGTCTTGCTTTTGCCCCATAAGCCAGTATGATTCAAAATGTGGTCAATTGAGTAGTCTGTAGGGATTTTCATAGTTTTCAAGGCAAAGACAGTGAAACAGTTTTTGTTTAATTCTATACAATTTACGTATATGAACTATAAAACAAATTGACTTTCACAGAAATCCCATTGAGATCCTAATAGTTGTGTTCTCAGCAGCTGTTCCAGAGGCAATGGGATTTGCCATGTTTTCTGGGCTGGTATTAGGCACTTCACCTTTGCTAGTGTGTTTTCATACTTGTTGCATGGACTTTCTCAGTTTGTTAAATTGCATTCTTTAATGTCTAACTCATGATTCAATGAAGCATAATGGCAAGATGAAAGAATAGCAAAACACTAAACATATAATGTCATAAAGCACTGGGAGTCTCTCTATGAATATAGTGAATCTGTCAATCTGTGAGCATGATCATTTTCTAAGACAGGAATCTCCTCCCTCACCCTTTAAACAAAGGTATTTAAGAAATAAGAGGACAATATCTGACAATTTGATATTATGTGTCTGGACTCATCAGGTCAATGAGTTGTCCTTTCAGAAAGTTAATCAATTCATCAAAATTTTACCATCATGAGTAAAGCAGTCATGATCTATTTTTTTACAGAACAAATACAAAATAATATTTTTAAGTGTGAAATTAATGAATTGTTGATAAAGAAAATGAATAAGCCAAAAATTGTATTTTTGTCATAGAAAGAGACACAAGTCATATCATCACAGAGAGGCCTCTAAGACCAGACTCTACGTTTATTACAGATGTTCTCAGAGAGAAAGCACAACTGGTTTTTTGTTAAAATTCCTTTATTTATTGTTAGATATTGTGTAATACTAATGGCCTACCCTGTAGAAGGACAGTGACCAATGTGTTAGTGTGTTTGCTGATTCTGTTCCATACTTGAGTCAGTTCATAGTGTACTAGTGGGACACATGTGGGGTCAACAGAGAATTCATGCTATAGAAGAAGATGTTCTGTTGTTGTCATTTGTTTAATTTGTGATTATTTTGTAGAAGGAAATATGTTTTGCAGAAGGTACACTGTGGTCAGAACTGGTAGGGAAAGGTTTCACCTGAGTGCCAAATCACGCACTGCTTTATTCTCCAAAGCAATTGGTGGTTAATGATTTGCCTCTCATTCCTTATTTATGGTTCAAAGAAGAAGTGAAAATTGGGAATATGATCAAATCACAGCCACCAGCACCTTGGCAGTCTTCTAAGTTTAGAAAAAGTGGAGAGGCCAGGACATATAGCATGTTGCTTTTCAGCACTGAGTATGTTGACAGCTGAAAGAAAATGCATTTACCAAGTTTTTGACATTAAAGATGAGTTAAACTATTTTCTTTTTGATACTGATAATGTCAGTAGCATGATCAAGTGATATATTTTGGGGACACATTGAGTACTTTGACAGGCTTGAACTCTTACTTCAGGTCAAGATATTATGATATTTTTACATTAAGGAGAATGTATTATATGTACTTATTTGGCTGAATGTAACAGCAAAATCTCAAATGATAGTTATTGAAACAAAAAATATATATATTTTTCCTTCTCACTGAAAGGAGTCCAATGGCTTCATGAAATCATGAGGGATCTAGATTCATTAGATGATTCAGCTTCCCCTTCTCTGGGGTGTGGAACACATACTAATGACCCATTATGGCTCCTGGAGCTCCAGGCATCAAACTCTCTGCAGGCTGACAGTAAGAGGATGGACACAAAGGTAAGTATGCATAATCCACAGCACTTCTGTCCCCTCGCTGAGTAGAACTTATTCATATAACCACTGCTAGTGGCCAGGAACACTCCAGAAAGACTGTCTTTCTATCTGGGAGGCAGTGTGCTTTTCTAGAAGTTGGGGATCTGTTATTAAGAGGGGGGAAATGGGTATTGAGAGGCAACTGGCTATTTTAAAACATAGGTTTTATTTTTCAGGTATGGTTAGACCAACAGATCAGGAAACAATTGTCATTGAAAAGATAGTTTGTCATACTCATAGATCTTAAGAAGAGGGGCATGACATGCCATGCTGTGGGGTGGGGGAGCATAGAGGGAAGTACCAGGAGGCAGAGGGAGAAGGGAAAATGTGGACAAGAGCCTTTATAGTGGTTTCTGTGGGAAGGAATGAGCTGAGCAAGACAGGGTGAACAAGTTCAGGACTGGCTAGTTTGAATAATTTCAGCAGACTCTGGGGCAAAAGGGCTGTCTTTGGTTGTCTGTTATCTGGCTTTGGGGTGATTAGGGAAGGGCCTGAGTGTGAAAGCCCCAGAAAGTAGGTGGTTGGGATGTGGGCTCTGCATCAGTTGACTTGCATAAAAAAGGTGTGCTCATAGGTGAGTTGTTTATTATCTCTGGGAATTGGCTAACCCTGGGAGGGACAGTCCTTCCAGGGTCAATAAAGCCCCAGATGTCAAAGCATCAGAAATACACAAAATACAAGACATGATAAATACACTGGCAATCTCTGTCATGGATAAGATATCAAGATTTCATGAGATGGCTCAATCATCAACATTTTCCCAATATCTTATGTTTTTCTAATTTTGTTAGAGAAATAAAGCAACAAATATTTTAAAACCATATCCAAATGCTAGAAAACAAACAAACAATGAAGAAGCTCTTTCTAAAGCCAAATGAAATAAGTGACTACATTAAGGATCCATTTGCTATGATCTCTCCATTGAAACTTTTAACTTCTGGCTTTTGAGTGTTACTTGCTCCCTAGCCAAAATCGTCATTAGGTTGTTAAGTTTTTCTAATTTGGTAGAAATAGGTGAGCAATAAGAGATACTGACTATGGGGACTTCATTAGCGGTCCAGCAGTTAAGACTGCAGGGAGCCTGGGTTCGATCCCTTGTCAGGGAACTAGATTCCACATGCTACAACTAAAGATCCCACACGCAGCAATGAAGATCCCACATGCCACAACTAAGACAGCCAAATAAATAAATAAATGTTTTTAAAAAGAGAGAGAGAGATACTGACTAAGCTATGAAGTCTCATGCATGATTCAAGGCATCCCTTGTCTGGTCAGATTGAAAAAGACCTCATGAAAAGATTAGGGGACATGATGGTTCCTAGAGGACACCTCTTCTCAAGCATAGGAAATTTCATGTGGGGTTCAGCTGTGCCATGGTCAAGGGATATGAGTTTTTCTTGACCACACAGAGCATCCAGCCCCCAGCTCTCTGTGTAGAGCTCCCTGTAAGTGTCCAGAACTGTTGGATGGCAAGTCTCACAGGGCACAGTGTGGAGGATGTGGTGATACATCCACACCCCAGGATCCTCATCCTTACTACCCCTTCCAATAGTCCCCTTGGTCCCTGTAGTCAGTGGTGTGCTGGTGCCAGCTCCTACTGCATCACAACAGTCAACTGGGCCCATTTTTTCCTAACTCTGAGTTAAGTGAGTTGAGATCAGCCACAACAGAAACATGTACATCCTAACAATCTCTGCAGATTAGGGCTTTCCTTTCCTTCCCTCCCCTCCTTTCTCCTTCCCTCCCCTTCCTCTCCTGAAGAGCTGGTTGTTAAACATTTATCAGGACACTGTTGCTTGCAATGTATGAAAGTGTTTTACTTCTTTTCGCCTCTGAGACTTTGTTCTCTGAGTGTTTTCTTCCCCTCCTGCTTGCTACCCATCTTCATCCTACTTTGACTAGAGTCTTCTTCACTGGGGTCCCAGCTCATCAGTTACCAGTTTATTGTTATATTTATCACAAACAATTACATTCTAAGTTTTTTTAAAATTACAATACTGAGGGCTGGCAACACTGTGGTGAAAACTGGTTCAGCATTTTGGAAACATTTTTGGAAGCATTAAAAAAAACCTCTGAAATATGTTATAACCCAGTGACCTAACATTTCACTTTAGGCACATCTGAAACTAATTTGAAATATAGAAGAAATAATCTTCTGCTCAGAGATGTCCTTTTCAGCCTTAATTAGTAGAAGATTGGAGAAAAACCTAAAAATGTCTATACAACACCAAGCTGTCTGTGTGCTATTGGATGGTGAGAACAGTCAGCCCGAGGCACTGTCAGTGACTTAATTATAGAAGAAAATTTAAATCAGGTTTACTAAGTCAGGAAAGTGTGTCTTGTATACTTTGGAAAAACATTTGGAAAAGTTTTTCTGGTTAGTGCTCAATTAAGCCAGGAAATTAAATTTCCTGGAACACTCTATTAATTGAAGACTCTCTTAACTGAGACTTTTGCAATCACATTTAAAACAAGAAGCTTTGCAGAGTCTTTAGAGTTGGGCTGTTTCTGCTGTAGTTAGTGTAGATAGAAAATAACAATGTAGCTTAATATCAAAGAACAAACAACCCAATCCAAAAATGGGCAGAAGATCTAAATAGACATTTCTCCAAAGAAGACATACAGATGGCCAAGAAGCACATGAAAAGGAGCTCAACATCACTAATTATCAGAGAAACGCTAATCAAAACTACAATGAGGGGCTTCCCTGGTGGTGCAGTGGTTGAGAGTCCACCTGCCAATTCAGGGGACAGGGGTTCGTTTCCCGGTCCAGGAAGATCCCACATGCCGCGGAGCGGCTAGGCCCGTGAGCCATGGCCGCTGAGCCTGCGTGTCCGGAGCCTGTGCTCCGCAACGGGAGAGGCCACAACAGTGAGAGGCCCGCGTACTGCAAAAAAAAAACCTGCAATGAGGCATCACCAACACCAGTCAAAACGGGCATCATCAAAAAATCTACAAACAATAAATGCTAGAAAGGATGTGGAGAAAAGGGAACACTCTTACACTGTTGGTGGGAATGTAATTTGGTACAGCCACTATGGAGAACAGTATGGAGGTTCCTTACAAACCTAAAAATAGAGCTACCATATGATCCAGCAATCCCACTCTTGGGCATATATCCAGAAAAAAACATAATTTGAAAATATACCTGCACCCCAATATTCATTGCAGCACTATTTACAATAGCCAGGACATGGAAGCAACCTAAATGTCCATCAACAGAGGAATGGATAAAGAAGGTGTGGTACATATATACAATGGAATATTACTCAGCCATAAATAATGCCATTTGCAGCAGCATGGATGGACCTAGAGATTGTCATACTGAATGAAGTAAATCACATAAAGACAAATATCACATAATATCGCTTGTATGTGGAATCTAAAAAAAAAGGTACAAATGTACTTAGTTACAAAACAGAAGTAGAGTCACAGATGTAGAAAATAAACTTATGGTTACCAGGGGATGGGGGGGAATAAATTGGGAGATTGGGACTGACACATACACACTACTATATATAAAACAGATAACTAATAAGGACCTACTGTATAGCACAGGGAGCTCTACTCAGTACTCTCTAATGGCCTATATGGGAAAAGAAACTAAAAAAGGGTAGATATATGTAAGTGGATATAGGTATATGTATAACAGATTCACTTTGCTGTACACCTGAAACTAACACAACATTGTAAATCAACTATACTCCAATAAAATTTTTTTTTAAAAAAAGAAAGAAAATGATAGGGTTAAGGTTTGTACATTTAATTTTGTTTTATGAGATTTGGCAGTTTACGACCTCCAAAAATATGTATATTCATACTCCAACATCAAGGTATAAATGCATTTTACCAGCAATTTCACCAATCCTATGTATTATAATAATAATAAAAATAGTCAATTTGATATGCAAAAATTAGGTCTGACTTTAATTTGCAAGAAATGCTGATACATTTTCAAAATTTTTTTGACCATTCATATTACTTTGGAGAACTGCCTGATACCACCCTCTAACCATTTTTTCTCTGTGTGGTCAACTGTTTTCCTAATGATTATAAGAACCCTAATAATATTTTAAAAATCAACCTTTCTTAAATAATTGACAGAAACTCTTTCTACTTTTTGAATTTCAGGGGTTGAGGACAGAAGACGAGAGAGGAAATATGGTTTGGGGTAAGACTCTTTCTCCAATTCAGAAATTAAACAGTTTTTTGCTGCTAATTATTGAATAATTCACATTTTAATAATGTTCCTAATATCTAAACATACATACATTAGCATGTGTCCCTGTTTTTTTTAGCTCATTCCGTAGTATGAAGTCTACTAGACTTATCACAATACACACTCATTATACTTATTTTTTAATCTTTCATTGACATGTTGTACTTGTTTTTTCACCTGAGTTAGCTTTACAACAGTTTTTGAAATTTTTAAAATAAAACTTGATAAAAAGAAAATAACAATGCCAAAGCGTAGCTCTGGAGGGCTGGGTAAGCTCTGCTCTGTCCTGTGATTGGGGGCAAAAGGATACCCTCATTTCCTCAGCTGTAACTGGGAACAATATCTTTTAGGATATCTTTTAGGATTGAATAAAACCCCAGAGGCAAAAGATTTGGCACAATGTCATCACATAGTAAACACTCAAAATGTCACAGCAATGATTGCCTCAATCAGGGAGAGCTGTTCCCAGGCAGGGTACATGAGATAGTATCTCACTCCTTATCTTGAATCCTACATTCAATCTTGAATACTACTTTCCTTTGTCTTCCTCTTTCTTTTTATAATTGTAAGACCATGTTTTCCATGAATCAACTAGAATCGAAACAAAATATGTGGCGCCCTGAATTACTTTTCTTCTGGGTTAAATTTACACTGCTTCCTTCCACACTATCTCTCTCTCCTCTTTTAAAATCCTCTGTTGCTTTCATTCATACACAACTCAAAATAGCTGCTTTCAGGAAGTGCTAAATATAGGTAATCTGAAAGAGCCAGTTTTATCCTTCCCTTCAAGATCCTGTTCCCTTTGAGTTCTTTGAGAAGAAGTTTTGCTCGGGGGAGTGTTTCACTTCCTTTTCCTGATGTAAACTCCAGTGGCCCCTCATGTTGTCTTGGGACCTCCTCCTCCAGCTGCCAGGACAACTGACGCCAGTGGCCACCTTACTGAAGGTCAGGGTCTCTGTGATAGGTTGCTACCCTCCCCACACAGTATCAGCAGAGGGCTGTGATGGGCTGGAGTGTCCTTCTTCTGAAGGCCTGTGCTCAGTTGTATATACAGAAAACTCCAGTGACAATGGCTTGAACAAGATCTTCCTCTTGGTAATCAGCAAGCTTGAAGGGATGCATCGCAGGGGTCCTCCGATTTCTCCAGGCACCTCCATCTTGGTTACTTGAAAGATAGCTGCTTCAGCACCAGTAACTGTGCAACATTTCATGCAGCAAGCAAGAGGAAAGGCAAAGGGGAAGCGAGCATGCAGAGGCAGGCCCCATTTAAAGGAGCTTTCTGGAATCCCTACCTCACAGACTGTGCTTGTATTTCATTGCCAGCATTATCTTCCATGGCCACCCCTCCACAAAGGAAGTGAGAGTGCCACTGGTAGACCAGGCTACCTACAGTGAAGTTGGTATTTTGGTAGGAAAGGAGAGAGGGCATACCTGCCTGGTCCCTTTGTTATTTACACTGTCACCCTACACAACTGTATTTGTTTGTCAGAAACCTTGAACAGTTGGGGTAACTAAAGGCGACTGAATCATAAAAAACAACCTCATTCTTAGCTTGACTTTGTTGCTGTCCTTGTCAAAATGTCTTTTCCAAAAAATTCAGGACACACCCCCAACTCCCACCCAACACACACACACAAACACACACACACACACACACACACACACACACACACACACAAAAGGGTCTCTGCACTTCACCACATTATGCTCTTATCCTCAGCAGTTACCCAAAGTCTCAATTATTCACTGCAAAACAGCGCTCCTCCAACTTGAATAATGAATGGATAACTTTGAAAAGAAAGAGGTTGGTGAACCTCTGGGTAGTGATCTACACTATTTGTATTTTAATTGTTACTTAATATGTAAAATACAGAACTTGGTTGAACTTCTTAAGCTTTTGGCTTTTATGCATCTTTAAACAAAAACAAAATTTCCGAGCAATTTCAAACAAAACTATCCATTTTTGCAATCACTTAAAATCAAATTAGCATAATTGATTTAATGGGGAACAGGTTTTATCCTCAGTGGCGGCTCTCAGATGCGTGAGGCACCCATGGCTCTAATTCTGCCGTGCGGATGCCTGCGGCAGAGTGTGCTAAGTGCTGGCTCAGGTCTCATCATGTTTCTCAAGTCACTGCAGAAATGATTATTTCATAGTGCCCCAGATGCCATTTGGCCTCCATTTCTTTCCCACCAATGATAAATAAAGTTAATTTCCCTTGGTATTGAGGGTATCATAGATAAAAGTGGGGTTTCAAGGCAGGATGTCATCTCAGGTGATCCTCCTATTGTTGCCTGTGTGGCAACAATTAACTCCTTCTATTTCCCTTTCTGCAGTTCCCATCAAATTTTGCCTCTAGGTAATTCCTGAAATAAGAAACTTCCTAAGAATATGAAAACCAGAAAAAGCAAAACTTCTGCTTATAAAGGTTTGATTAGACTCTCAAGGAAGTCCTATTATCTACTAAGAATGGGGGTGAAGTGGGTGAAGGGGAAAATTGGGTTCTTTCAGCATATAAATGTCTCATATTTTTAAGAGAATAAAACAGCTTAATTAGGTGTCTCCATGCTTTTGGCCTTGTATGAAATCTGTTCAGAGCCTTGCAGTAAGTGGGTTGGGGAAAGGAAAAGTCAGTTCTCTCATCAACAGCAAGGACTAGCGAGAGTTTGGCACACTGGAAAACCTAGAGCTGAGTGAGGCAGAGATGAGTTTACCAGTCTCTTGATAGAAGAACATTTTTATGATTTTGCTATATAATTTAACATCAGAAATTTTTGATGCAGTTTCTTAAGAAATTAATGACCACACACTATCCCAGCATTCTATCTTGGTTGGGAGTGTCCACTAAAAACAGTGGAGGAAGGCAGGGGAAATGCAGTGGGTGGTATTTTGGAATGACTTGCATTTTCTTTTTCTTTCTTTCTTTCCTTTTTATTTTTTTTCTGTCAAATTGCATCCTTCCCTCTCTGATCCTGATAGGACATTCCCCCTTATCCCCCAGGAAGTGCTTCTAATGGAGGGTTACCAGATCCATGAGTGCCCCTAGGCCCTAAGACATTGTTGTTCTAGGCCCTGACTAGTCCACCTCCTTTACTTACAATTTAGAATTGCTCTCATTGTTGAATGTGACTTGGATGAATTTCCTCTTCTAGTCCCTCCTCTGCTTGTTTAACTAAATCATCTCATTGCCTAGTATCCACAAATAACTCTGGAAATAAGTTTGAAATTAGTTGTGAAAAACTGAACTTCCCAACTGTATTAGTTAGGATAGGCTCTGTTGCATGGTGATAACAAATAGTCCCAGAATCTCAGTGCCTTAAAGCAACAAAGGTTTATTTCTTTTCTTTTCCCCATTTTTAAAAAAATTTTAACAAAGGTTTATTTCTTATCCTGCTATATGTCTTCTTTTCCTTAGCTTGGACATTTCTTCTGACAGGATCTAGGATGTTAATGCAGCATAAGTTAAATGCTGTGAATTCTGTGGCACAAGGAAAGAGAACTCTGGAGGGTTTGAGACAGGCAATCAGGAGCTCTGGAATAAAAGTGACACACATTATTTCTGCTCACAATTTATTGACCAGAGTTAGTCATCTGTTTCGACCCAACCTTAAGGGAACTAAGAAATATGGCTTTTTCATATTCTGAGAGGGAAGAAGCCAATGAGGAAGGAAATGGCTGGCAAATAGCACTAATGATTGCCCCCTAATCCAGCATT
Organism: Neophocaena asiaeorientalis asiaeorientalis; assembly: GCF_003031525.2. Lineage (NCBI taxonomy): Eukaryota > Metazoa > Chordata > Mammalia > Artiodactyla > Phocoenidae > Neophocaena > Neophocaena asiaeorientalis. The sequence goes on along the minus strand of NW_020175675.1, from coordinate 2,231,649 downwards.
CTGGCTGGGTTGAGGGTTTCCTCTAAAAAGCAGTGAAACTACATTGAGTGACTAGCATTGATCCTTCTGTTGGTAGATTTACAGCTTTTATTGAGAGTATGCACTTACGAAGGAGGATACAACCATCTATACTGATGGTTGGAAATGAGATCATGTGCCATGTGGGAAGGATAGTGTCTGCCTAGCCAATCTCAGCTACCATTTTGGTCTATACTGACTAGTTATTTTGTTTAATTTTGTGCATTTAGAAAAAGGTAACAGTCTCATCAGAGAAGCTTGCTGAAGGCTGTCCTGCTGAGCAAGATTTTGGAGGCAGGAATACCCCTATGAGGATTGAGGAAAGGTACTTTAATTCCCTGTAAATAAAAGTACCAGCTAAGGTGGGAAAGGTGAGGTAGGTGGTTTTAATGAGGCTCTAGGGAGCAGCCAATGCTGGAGTAGCATCCAAGGACTCTTACTACCAGTTGAGAGTGAATTCTAGATATTGGAAGTTGTTTCCATGACAATTAGTTGGAGGAAGGTGGGATCATTTTTCAAAAGAGGGATTCTAGAGCATTTGAAGGAAAAGAGACATACTTAGCCTCCAAGTTGTCTAATTCTGCACGGAAACATAATTTTAGATGGCATTTGAAATTATTTACATAATACATACTTTATTATGCACTATCAAGAGAAAAACATGAATGTCATTGGCAGCCATGGAAACCTTGGCAAAATCTGACAATACTTGTATTTCTGCCTCTTCTTCTCCCCACAACAAAAAAGCAAAAAATGGAAACTGGAAACTGATCAGTTATAAACTACAGGGAAATGGAAATTTTTATTTAAAAGAGAGAATTGTACTGTTGACACATTACATTTGTATATAGTGTTTTTCTCTATAAGCCCCCAAGGCACATTGAACCATGGTAATCATGCTCACATGCTTCATATACTTAAGTTCTACCTACACTGAAAGGACAAATAAATAGATACACCAAAGTACCAAAATAATCTGCCCACCTTAGAAAACAACAGAATGAACTGATATCACCATCAGCTTCTGATAAAAATTCTATATTCATTATATTGGGTTGGCCAAAAAGTTCGTTCGGGTTTTTCCATCAAATGTCACAGAAAACCTGAACGAACATTTTGGCCAACCCAATAGTTCCTGTGGAATGTCGTTGACATTGTCTGCAATAGAAATTGATTAGTTCCTTGAGAAATGATGAAACCATGGGTAATTAGTCAAATCCAATTCACCTTTCTTCAAGGTCATTTTAAGACTTGCATGTCCTCTGAGCTGCATGTAATCTAAAGGATATGGTGTTTGCTTGAGTTGTTTCCAGCTGTGTCTAGTTTGAGCTGAGCTGGTTGAGGCTGGTAGGAACACTGACCCTTCAACTGGGCATGCGCGACTGTCTGCTAGCTCAGTGACCCTTTTGAATATGCAGAGGCCTGTAGCTTAGTTACACCTGTGCAGAACGATAGTTATTTGCACCTTTTTCCAATAACCATTCCCCATGCTCTCCATGCCTCAGGCCACCTTGCTTTTTTATTCATTATCCCATAAATACCCTGAGCCCCTTGTGTCAGGGGAGGCAGTTTTGAGACTTGTTCTCCTGTCTCCTCGCTTGGATACCTTGCAAGTAAACCTTCTCTTTGCTGCAAACCTAGGCATCTCAGCGTTTTGGCTTGCTTCCCATCAGGCAAAGTGAACTTGGTTTGGTAATGATGTGATACATGCAATAAAAACAAATGGTCATAAATTTGGATTGTAATCTGTAGTGCATGGCTGCAAAGCTGAAAATAAAACTCAAGCTTTAGTAGTTAGGAAGTTTCAGTGGCAAGTGAAAATCACCTTTTGGCTTTACAGGAAGTAGACTTTTCCTTTACATCACTCAGCATGAACGTCTATGTCTGAAAAGTTCGCAGTAAATTAAAAAAAGAGGAACAGCAACATGCTGGAAAAATAGGAACCTCAAGAAAATGAAGAGGGGTTGTTTGTGAGCCTTGAATCTTCACCAAATTCTATGGATCTATCTAAAAAACAGACAGCCAATCACTTCTGTCCCATTCTATACCCAGTTTGGGTAGAGAAACCCAAGGGTTAGTGTAGATGATGTAAGCATTACAAAGGGAAAAAAGAGGTGTTGGTCTGGGCTCCTGTGATTGGAGAGGACAGTTGGAGGTTGTGTGGGGAAGGTGACTGTGGCCCTGAGGCCTACACAGGGACAGGAGACTGAAAAGAGCCCTGCAGGTCTGGACAACATCACTTGCAAACACAGTTCCCTCATGAGCCCTGATGAGGACCAGCTTAAAAAGGTGGATACCATATAAGATTTTTAAAAATTTATTTTTGTTCTTTTATATTTTAAATCCTTGTTGTTTTTTTCATATATAGCAGTGTGTATCTGTTAATCCCATACTCCTAATTTATGCACCTCCCACTTTCCCCTTTGGTAACCATAAGTATGTTTTCTATGTCTGAGTCTGTTTCTGTTTTGTAAATAAATTCATTTGTATTATATTTTTAGATTCCACATATAAATGATATCATATATTTGTCTATCTCTGATTTACTTAGTATGATAATCTCTAGGTCCATCCATGCTGCTGCACATGACATTATTCCATTCTTTTTTATGGCTGAGTAGTATTCCATTGTATGTATATATACATGTATGTATACATACATATATGTATATATATATATATATATACCACATCTTTTTTTTTAGATTCTACAATTTACATTTTATTGAACTTGCTTTATAACATACTTTCCCATCTAGCCACCCTATTTATACATTCATCATCTGTTGTATTTATTGTTTTGAGACCAAAGTAAGTTGAAGACTTTGTTACACTTCTGCCTAAACATTTCAGCATGCATGTCATTAGCTAGAGTTCAGTGATTTTCTAAGGTTCTTTTTTCTTTTAATGTAAAATTTACACATAACAAAAAGTATGAATCTTAAGTGATATATTGGCTGAGTTTTGACATATACATACAAGTGTGTAATCCAAACTTCTATACAGATACAGAACAGGATCACCAGAAATCTCCCTCATGCCCCTTCCCAGTCATTCCCTGCCTTCAACGCCCGTCAGAGGTAACCAGTGTTATATTTTTATGCTGTCACTTAGGTCTGCCTCTCCTAGAATTTCATATAATGGAATCACAAAGTATGTACTCTTCATAGAAGGCTTCTTTCACTCTGCATGTACCATGTCTTCTTTATCCATTCATCTGTGATGGACATTTAGGTTGTTTCCATGTGTTAACAATTATAAGTAGTGCTTCTATGAACACTGAGGTGCATGTATCTTTTCATATTAGAGTATTCTCTGGATATATGCCCTGGAGTGGGATTGCAGGATCATATGGTAACTCTATTTTTAGTTTTTTAAGGAATCTCCATACTGTTCTCTATAGTGACTGTACCAGTTTACATTCCCACTAACAGTGTAGGAGGGTTCCTTTTTCTCCACACCCTCTCCAGCATTTATTATTTGTAGAATTTTTGATGATAGCCATTCTGACCAGTGTTAGGTGATACCTTATTACAGCTTTGATTTGCATTTCTCTAATAATTAGCAATGTGGAGCAGCTTTTCATGTGCCTGTTGGCCATCTGTGTGTCTTCTTTGGAGAAATGTCTATTTAGGTCTTTTGCCAATTTGGGTTGTAAGCATTTTTAATAGGAAAAGAAGTTCATTATTTTTCATTTTCCAAGAGCAGGCCCTCTCCCCACCTCCTCATTCCCCACCCCCAGATTGGTCCTGTTCTTGGAGCCAGGATCCCCTTGAGTAGCAGGGCCTCTGCAGGCATATGGTCACCTGCAGGAGAAAAGGCTAGCCAGGCACACAAAATCCAAGGAAATTTTATTCATGCCAAGCTGCACAGGTCCAATGGGCTCTTAAGCCTTGTTTCTGAAAGGGCATTCACAATACTCCTTATTTCAGAAGGAGGAAAGTCTTTTCTCTCTTTGCATTCTTTCCAATCTCCCCTTAAATAAGAGATCTTGTTAGAAGTGAGGCAAGAACCCTCTCAGGAGAGACTGTGGGCACAGGTGATAACCCCTGTCTTTCAAGCACAGGTGCCAACTTGCATGCTAAACCAAAACATCTTTGTTCACATCTCTTTGCGTTTATATGACTATACAGAGGTTAATTTGTGAAGAGTTGGTTCCAGCACTTTATAAAGAGCATGTTTTTTAACATAGAAAACAAAATGAAATGAATTTGCCCAGTGAACCAGCAATTGCACTCTTGGGCATTTCTCCCAGAGAGAAGAAAATTTATTTTTATGCAGAAATTTGTACAGGAAGGTTCGTAGCAGCTTTATCTGTAATAGCTCAAAACAGGAATTTATCCAAATGTCCTTCAATGGGTGAGTGGCTTAACAAACTCTGGTCCATCTATGCTAGGACATACTCCTCATCAATCAGATTAGACGATTATTGATGTACTCAACAGCTTGGGTAGGTCTCAAGGAAATTATACTGAGTGAAGAAAGCCAAGAGAGCCAAGCTCAAAAGATACATACTGGGTAACTCCTTTTTTATAACATTCATGAAATAATCTAATAGAGATGGAGAACAGATTGGTGTTTGTCAGATGTTAGAAATAAGGGAGAGTTGGGATGGCTACAAAGGGGTAGCATAAGGGAGTCTTGTGCTGATGGTTCAGTTGAGTATCTTGATTGTGGTGATGGCCACATGAATCTACACATGTGATAACACTGCATAGAGCTACACACACAAGTGCATGCGTAACTCATGAAATATGAATAAGTTCTATGGATGGTACCAATGTCAATATCCTGGTTTTGATATGTACTATAGCTGTGAGATATGGGGAAGGCTTATGAAAGGTGTGCAGGGCATCCCAAACATTGTTTTTTCAACTTCCTACAAATTTATAATGATTTAAAAATAAGTTAAAGCAAAAGAAATGTGTAACTAAATAACTCAATTACTGCCACTAATTTGGTGTTGTATTCAACAGCCTTTTAAACTGTAAAAAGGCTAATTTTTAGAACACGCACATCATCTGTATACAACATTACAAACTTAAGATAGAAAATTTAGTAGGTATCTAATGCCAACCAATCACTGTTCATGGATCTCTTGGGGTTCCACTAACTCCAATAGACTCAGGTTCAATACAGAGTGAAAACAGCTCCTGCCAGTGCTAAGTGTACTTTAAAATAAGTACACCTATGATTCAAATAATTATGAAAATTCAAGAGGTTAAGTGATCTGTTGTTGATCTGTTTCTTTTCTAATGTAAGTATTTAATGATATAAATTTTCTTCTAAGCACTGCTCTTGCTGTATCCCACACATTTTGATAAGTTGTACTGTGATTTTTATTCTGTTCAAAATATTTTCTTTAAAAAATTTTTCACAAGAGTTGGAAAACTCACTTTCCAACTATGGTGGGCTGAATAATGTTCCCCTCAATGTCCACATCCTAATCCCCAGAACCTGTGACTATGATACTTAACACTGTAAAAGGGAATTTGCAGATGTGATAGTTAAGGATCTTGAGCTAGGAGATGATCCTGGATTATTCAGTTGAGCCCAGTGAAATCACAAGGTCCTTATAAGAGAGTGACAGGAGGGCCACAAGCAGAATGGAGATGTGGTGATGTTAGCAGAGGCTGCAGTAACGCACTTTGAAGATGGAGGAAAGAGCCAAGAGTGAAGAAATGCAGGAGGTTATGGAAGGCATGGACCAGATTCTCCTCTGAAGCCTCCAGAAGGAACCAGACTTGCCAATGCCTTGATTTTAGCCCATAATACCCATCTCAAACTTCTGACCTCTAGATAATAAATGTGTGCTGCCTTAAACCACTAAGTTTGTGGTAATTTCTTATAGCACTCATAGGAAATTAATACACCAATATTTATTTTGAAAATTTTAAAGTTCTGATTAGTTGCAAGAATAGTATGAGGCACAACCATATGTCCTTCACCTGGATTAACATCTGCCATGTTTAATTTCCTTCTATATGTGCATGTGTTTGGCTGACTCATTTGAACATGAGTTGTAGACATCATGTCACGTTTCCCTGGAACATTTCAACATGAAGTGAAGAACAAGGACATTCTTTTATGTAAACAGTAGAATTGTCACAGTCAGCTTCTTTAATATTGATGTAATACCTTTATCTAAAAGAGTTCATACTTGAATTTCTCCAGTTATACCAATAATATCACTTATTATTGTGATTTTTTTTCTCCTAATGCAAGACCCAATCAAGGGTTCCACATCACATCTAGTTGTCATCTCTCTGTATTTACTCTTTTAAATCTGACAGGTTTCCAGGCTTTTTGTTTTTCCCTCTCATGATATTGATAATCTTGCAGAATCTGGGCCAATTGTTTGTAGAATGTCTCTCAATTTGGAACAATGGATTGTTTTCTCATGGCCAGATTGAGGATAAACATTTCAGAAGGAGTTCTACATAGTGATGTTATGAATTTCTCAGGGTCTCACATCAGTAAGCATATATACATATATGACTTTAAATTTTATTTTTTAAAGTATCATACAGTAAAAGAGACTCACTTTTTGATATACAGTTCTATGAATTTGAAGACATGCATAGATTCATGTAATTCCTGTAAGAATTAAGACGCATGAAATAGGTCCATTCCCACAAAAAAAACTCCTGGAACTTACCCCAGTCCTACTGAATCAGAATCAGCATTTTAACAAGACCTTCAGGAACATTAAAATTTGAGAAACACTGGTTTAGAGAACTTAAATAATATTTGGAAGTTTCTTGGCCTGTAGAAGACCATCAATAAATGATGTCATCTTAAATCTGTCTCTCCTTCATTATTAGAAGGTTTTCCAAGTGCATATATTTCTATTGAATTATGTGAGAAAGAGCCACTGACTTATAGTTTCAGTAAAGCAAATTACATACTGGTCCAAGAAAGACATGTTCTTGCTGTAATCACCATTACTGTATCATTTCAGTGATTATTAAACCATCATTTCTCTAATTTGGTAACTTCAGGAAACTTTCATGAGCTGAGATTATTGACACCTGCCCCCTGTGTGTGTAGTTTCACAGAAACCCATGCACACTTGCAAACACTCATACTTTAATTGACTACTAGAAATAGTTTTTTGTTTATCCTTAGTGAAGATGCTGCTATAAGAACTAATTCCCTGATTGAGCCTTCTACTAAGGAGAGCATTCTGCTAATACTGAGGAAGCTGAGTGGTTTTTTGGGTTTCCTGCATATCATCACCTATCCTATAGCTGATATGAGGAAGACAGTGCAAAGGACCTGCAAAGGGGAAGTTGGGCTGGGGTAGGCAGTTCATGGTCAGTCTTTAAGTGTTCATCTAGAGACCAGTGTACTAGAAAGGCTCAACCTTTTCTAAATATTGATCAGTTGGAGGCTAACACCTCCATGTCTTGGGAGGACCTTGACAAACCTAGGGAATATAGGACATGAAGCCTTTCTTATATCATGTTAATGGCCAATTTCAAGACCATTTTAATACATCAACCCATTAAATCAAAGCGAGTACTCACATATTTGTGTGATGTTGCATTAAGGGTAGGGATCTCTTAGAGGTTCATGGTCCTTAAATGTTAGCTGTCAATTGCCCAGAAAAGATTACTCCCCAAATTCGTGTTGATCAAGTAAAGTTAATTTTTTCTAGATTTACTGAGTATGGGAGAACACCACCTTGGTAGTCATAGTGTCTCAGAGTGGAAAGTCAGGGGAAGAGGTTCACAGGGTTTTAAGGATGCAGATGGCTGATTTTGCAGCAGTCTTTCCATGAGGGAACTGGTTGGGTTGGGCAGAATTTATGCCTGGGGTTGGTGTGCATAGAGAGGGAAGGTTGAGAAGAAAGTATTGGTTATATGTCAGTTTTGATAATAAGCTATTTTAATAGTTGGTTCACAGTCTTATCTTTCAAGCAAGTATTTCCTGGAACAAGTAGCTATGTTACCTTTCTCTGGTCCCACTATTATTTAGCACAATAATGGGAAAGTGTCTTTGTCTGAAAAGTATTTAGCACAAGAACAAAAAATTTGTTGGTTTCATTATTAGCAAGTAACTCCTTAGATCATGGATCAGTGTAGAGCAGTCCTGGGCCTTTGTAGACATTTAAGGTCTGAGAGTGATGGGGCACTACTGATGTTCTGCCTTCCTTCTGAAATGTACACATATGCATCTGTCAGGAATATGTGGGTACTGGACCAAGCAGGGGCATCAATCTCAAGGGCTTCATCTATCCTTTCCCATCTGTGCTTTGGCTTTGTTGTTTCATGGGGCTGTTTCCATGCCTTTACAAAACCCTGAAGAGAGCAGCATGTCACAGGAGATAGTTACCACTTAGACTAGGAAAACAAAAAACATTCTATGAGTATGAAAAATATATATTGAGGCAATCTTTTGCATATATCACTGTGTTGACTACAGTTGCATTTCCCCTTTTTAGTTCCATGGAGCATTAGATCAGTTCTCTAAGAGAAAGGGCTTCTGTAGATGAGAAGTCTGAAGATATGGTATGCATGTTCCTGGAGAGGTTCTTACTGCTTCTCAGCACCCTGCTCATAGAGGCCCTCTTGTAGAGCCACTGGTGAATTTCACTTAAGTGATACTCAGATGCATTTGACCATTGAACATCTTTTATATTTAACAACTTCTATCATCCTGTAGGAACTCACTTTAGTTATATGCTTGAACCATACTGATTTTGGAAAGTGCAGAAAACCATCTTGACTGTCAACCAGAAAGACAGTGAAATGAAAAAGGATGGATGTATTGCTGAGAAAAGATTTCCATGATAACAAATGAAAACTTGTGAATAGTTTTGACATTCTGGAATCAAGTATCCAGCACCCAGAGCCATTTCACTTTATTGGTGTCTATGAGGTAAAACCTTTGGAAATACAACCTATTCAAACCAAAGACAATTACATAATATAGACTAGAATAATATGTATGGATGGCACCTGGATGCAGAAGGCCTGTCTCCCTTTAGTATGTAACTTAACATTGAACCTGGTACCATGACACCAAATGTGTACCCGATAGGGCTTGTTAAACTCATCGTTAAACAACTACACATGAATAAATGAGCATATAGGTTACATTTGCAGAATTTACTCTTATTGATTCCCTGTTTATTAAAAATGTAGTAAGTTTATAAAAGTAGTACATGTTCATCATTACAAATTAAAACTCTGCAGATTCCACTCAGAGTCACTTCGACTCTTCTTTAACTGCACACTTCAGTTCACTACAGTTTCGTGTAAATTCTTTTTAATTAAAAATCTATGCATATATACTCTCAATCATAAATGTTTCCAATGTGATAAGAGAAAAACAGTAGCCCATTAATATCTTAATTTACCTTTTAGTACAGATTTTTTAAATATTTCATTTTATGATATAGTTATATATGATATATATATATATAATATTTTATATTATAGAAAAATAGTCAATCATTTAATTACATTATGTCATAATATGGAGACAGTTTATGTGTTTTTGTGATTGCTCTTTGTCATTGAGTGACTTCTTTTGAATAGTACTTTAATTTTATCACCAATTAGGAATAGAAAAAAAAGAAAAATTAATTTTGCTGTGTCTGTTTGATTGAATCTGAGGGTAATGATGGTCTGTAAGGAGAATGTTGATGTAAGGGACCTCCAAGAAGTATTTATTCAGTTTGGGAATTCTATTTATTCATAATATGTCAGTTTTCTTATATGCTAAGCTATAGTTGACAGCTTCTAGAATGACTCCCAAGACCCATCTCCTCATGTTCACCCCTCTGTGTAATCCCTCTCTGTCTAGGGTCTGGACACAGTGACTTGCTTTTAACCAATAACGCAAAAGTGATGGGATGTCACTTCTGAGGGTAAGTTATAGAAGACTGTAACCTCCATCTTGCTCAGTCTCTGTGTGGCTTTTTCACTTTCTAACACTGACGAACTCAGACTTACTGTCCTAAGGAGAGACACACATGACAAGTAACTGAGAGATGCTTCTAGCCAACCAGTTGCCTGTGAGAAACTGAATCCTGCCAACAACCACACAAGTCAGTTCAAGAGCAGAACTTACCCAGTTGAGCCTTAAGATGATGGTAGCCCCAACAAACATCTTGATTGCAGCTTTATGAGGAACCCTGAGCCAGAGCTGGACCATGGTTGGGTTTCTGAACCACAAAGATGGAGAAATAATAATTGTTGTAGTTTCTCTCCATTAAGTTTTGGAGTAATTTTTTATGCAGCTACAGATAGCTAATACTAGCTAGTTGTTAACTGATCACATATTCTACAGCACATAGATATATCTTAAGTTCATGTGTGTTTTCTCTGAATAATAGACTTTTTTTAATTTAAAAAGGAAAATATTATTTAGGAATGACAATATTTTTTAAAGAAGAATATATTGTAAATCCAAGAATATGTTTGTGCTTCACTGTCATAGTTGTGGAGTATACAGTTAGCCTTGAAAAGATGGGTCTGTAATTTACTTCTATAATTCTAAGAAGTTTTAGTCTTGGTTGCCCCAGTCCAGGCTGTCAAAGTTAGATGGGTGGCTGAAAAGGCCCTGTGCCCACTGGATTTAAAAATGGGGTGACTTTTTATTTTGTCCTGGGATCTTGAACCTAAGCATCTATGATTAACTTCTATAATAATGTTAGAACTGCCAGATGAGCCTTTCCCTTGGAAACTTCTAATTGCTACCTACAACAAAAATCCAATTAAAAACAAAAGGCTGCATAATTTGAGAATGTTCTAAAAAGCTTAAATGAGTTGCTCTTTATGATAATATCTGCTCTTTATACTGAATAATATTATCTGGACCTCATGAGGGCTATAGAGCAAATATTGTAAGAAACCTAAGCATTGCGTCCAATGCTCACAGTGGGAAAATACCAACTATCAATTTGTTTACAACTTTATTACTTACCTATCAATTTAGTTCCTGCAGAATGTTCCTTCAGGGAATACAAAAAGTTATGTTCTAATTAAAGTATAATTATATATCAAGGACAGAAGGGCAGGAATCATTTTACTTCTGCACTTCTTCACATCAGAATGGACGTGAAGATGCTCCACTCTGAAAATCTGATACACACTTGATAATCTTACAGTACATGTAGTACTTCTATTGAAATATAGGTTTTTACGATATGCTTTTATTTCAAGTTAGTGACAATTAAATCTCAAGAGATGCAAAGTGAAATAGGGTAAGGTTTATACTGATTTCAAGACATTTACATTTTTCGTTGGAATGCATACTTTTTAGGTTTATCACATTTTGTTTTGTTAAGTACAATCCCACAGTCAGTGTAATTCAGTCAGTAACATCCGGAGTTTACTATCAAGACACAGAGGTTTTGTTTCTACCTTTCTGTCTCCTTGTGTCCATACTACCTTTAGTTACTCTGAGCATCTCTCAGAGTTTTTGCATTCTCTTATGTCTGCCTACTATGTCCGCTTTCCTAACCAGTCCTAATATTTATTGATTTATTCTTATTTTTATCTTATGCAGTATGGTGTCTCTCTGGTTTACTTCATTTTTTGCTTCTATGCTTTCGGTTGGTGCTGGTATCTAATGAATAAGTATATTGAGTACCACACACAGACAATTTTTGGAATCAAGAATGTAATAAGATGTCAATATTTACTCATGAAGCCAGTGCCCCAGGAAGCCCTAACTTCTGTGCATGTTTGCATTTTCATTGTTTAGATGTATGTAATGGATTTAAGCTTATTTTATTTTTTAAATGAAGTTAAAATTATCACCAACTGCATGTTTATTAAAGTGTCAGAAGACAGGACATAATTATGTGAAAGAAAATGACTGTAAAATGGGCATGTTTTCCATAGGACCTATGTCTGCCTAGGGAAGCATGAAAATACAAATGACCTCTGTCATACTCTCAAATATCTTAGTGAGAATGAAGCATAAACCAAAACTTCTGCTATTTCACTAATTTCTCACCTCGATTGCCATGCGCAGAAACATTCTACATTGCCAGATACAAAGCCCAAATTCTTTTATTCCTGTTTCTCTCCTGTGTTTAGAAGTTTTAAGACATAGAATATAGTCTCTTGGAATATTTTCCAGGGGCTGGATTTTGGAAAAGAGCAGTTTTGCATACTTTTAAAACTGTCGGTGAGGCACAGACTCAACTGTTCAGAGATTGATTGACTCCAATGAGGACATAAACATGGGTGTAAATAAGGAAGAGAAGTTGAATCCAAACCAGAGAAAGAAAAGCCGTCATGGTACATTTCCTCCTACCTCCTTCATGTTTCTTGTCTGTTCCTCAGGGCAAGGCAGTGCAGAGACCATGCATACAACCAAGGCAACAGGTGACCCTTTCTGACAAGGGACTTTCTGGTAGTAGAGGATAGACCTTGCACAATTTTGATTACAATTAAAGAGCATATTACCAGGTAAGATTTGTGGATTTCTTTCAAGAATAGAGGAAAAAAAAATACTTAAGTCAAAGTTTTCTATAAAGAAACAAAAATCACGTTTCTTTCAGACTTTTAGACTATAAAATTATGGTACAAAAAAAAAGGAAGAGTATTCAGAAATAAGACAAGAAAAAAATGTATAACACAACACCTAAATTATGTAAGTTCCATTAATTATATCACCCAATAATCTAATCTACTTAGTACTCTGGTGGTCAACACATAATTATGCTAATAGAGAAATCAAGAATAGTGGACATATACTATAGAAAACAAATGATAACAAGGAATGACATTCAATAGATATTGTTTCATTTTTTAGGTTTATAAAAGGAAACTATAAAAATGGTCATATTAGACAAAGCTACTAGAAAAAAAAGCTCAAAAATGGAAAAAAAAAGATCCATAACAATCACAATAGCTTCACATTCATAAACACAAACCAGGGTCACCAGGCATTTAAGAAAAGAGAAGGACTATAATGATTTAAAAAAAACCCAAAAACAAAAACAAAGCAAAGCAAAACAAAACATTTGCTGGAGGAAATAAATCATCCAAGAAAAAAAAAATAGTTTAATTTGAACATCTTCAGAGAGATTTGAGCTGTCTGGTATTATTACTAAAATAAGAAAAGGATGGTGTGAAAAGGGAGCAATAGGAAAATAGTAAAGTACTTTTGGAAATTAAAATATTGCCATACTGAAAAGTTTAGTAAAAGGACTGACTGATTAAAAAAAAAAAAAAAAAGTCAAAGATAGAATCAATGATCTAGAAGACGCTGAGAAACTCTCCAAAGGTGTTGAAGAAAAAGGAGAAAATATAAGAGAAAAACTTAACATCATGGATACCCTCATCCAGGAACCCCAGTGTTCATCTAGTAAGATTTCTAGAAGGAGAAAACAAAAACAAACAAACAAAGAATGAAAAATAAAAAGTTAGAAAAACATCAAAGAACAAAAACAATGTAAATACAATAATATAAAATATTCACATGTTCACATTGAAGTGATCAATTGATCATTGATAAAGATAACTCAATAAAAATAGAAAAGACGCTTACCTGGACATTCCTAGTGCAATTTTATAACTCCAGTTGTAAAGAGATAATATTCTAAAAGCTGCCACAAGCAGGGAAGAAATTAGCAGACAAACACATGACCACTTGGATTATGTAAGATTTCTAATCAGTAAAAATAGCTTTTAAAAAATAACATAATGGTTGTTCAAAGTTGAGGGAGAAAATTATTTTCACTTGAGAGTTCTATGACAGGCTATTCACAAAGCCAATGTCAAAGCAAAGACATTTTCTGATTAGTGATGAGTAACTGTTTACTCCACCTGTGAACTCTGTATGAATTAAAAATTGTTGAAACAGTGTTAAAGTTAACAAAAAAGAATCTAAACAAATGGCAGTGTAAGATAAAAGATTCAGTGAAGGAAGAAGTATAAGAAGCTAGAAAGAAAAAAATTTTAATGGATTAATTTCAATTAGGAAAGAGTCAAAAGTTCATGCTTCTTTCATATCTTTCTAATCATAGTATGTAGTTCTATATAAATATTTCCACAATGGTAATATTATGATCACCATGCTTAGTTTTTCATTCTTATAACTAACTTATAGAAAATAAGTATAGTTTAAAGTGGAATATATGTGTTACGAACCTTAAAACATGGTGAACAACAAAACCAACAAAATTTAGGATGGCAGGGAAAGAGAGAAGTAAGATAAAAGTCAAATAAGCTAGAAGGAAATGATATAGGTGCAATATAAAGGGAATGAATCATAAATATAGCTATGTAAAATATATACACATATACTTATATTTATTTTTAAAATAAATATGTTAAGTAAGCTTTTTATTTTTGAACAGTTTTAGATTTACAGAAGAATTGCAAAGGTAGTATAGAGTTCCCTTACACTCCACACCCAGTTTTCTCTATTATTAACATCATACGTTAATATTGTACATTAGTTACAATTAGTGGATCAATGTTGATACTTTATTTTTAACCAAAGCCATGTCTACTTAGGCTCGGCTGTGACGATTTCTCAGACTTTCCTTGTTTTTAATGACCACAACAGTTTTGAAGAGTAAAGGTTAAGTATTTTGTAGAATGTCTCTCTATTGGGATTTATCTGATGTTTTTCTTATGATAAGACTGACGTTATGTATTTTGAGAAGGAAGACCACAGAGGTAAAGTGTCATTTTACCACATCGTATCAAGGGTACATGCTATCAATATGAATTTCCACCATTGATGTTATTAACCTTGATCATTTGGCTGAGAAAGTGTTTGTGAGGTTTCTTCACTCTAAAGTTACTCTCCTTTCCCCTCAATTTCATGCTGTCCTCTTTGGAAGGAGGTCACTATGCATAGCCCAAACTTAAGTACAGAGAGATTCTTCATCCACTTGAGGTTGACTTACCTATATAAACAGGAAGGACAACTTCCTGAATGAGAGAAAATATTTGCAAATGATATGAATGATAAGGGGTTAATATTCAAAATTATGAAGAGCACATACAACTCAACATCAAAAAACCAACCCTATTAAAAAATGGGCAGAAGACCTGAATAGACATTTTTCCAAAGAAGACATACAGATGGCTCACAGGCACCTAAAAAGATGCTCAATATTGTTAATATCAGAAAATTGCAAATCAAAACCACAATGAGATATTAAGTCATGCCTGTAAGAATGGGTATTATAAAAAAGACAAAAAAATAACAAGCGTTTGTGAGAATGTGGAGAAACAGGAACTCTCATGCACTGTTGGTGGGTATGTAAATTGTTGTAGCCACTATGGAAAACAGTACGGAGGTTTCTCAAAAAACTAAAAGTGGAACTACCATATGACTCAGCAATTCCACTCCTGGATATATATCCAGAGGAAAAAAGACACTAATTCAAAAAAATACATGCACCTCAATGTTCATAGTAACATTATTTACAACAGCCAAGTTATGGAGGCAACCTAAGTGTCCCTCAACAGGTGAATGGATAAAGAAGATGTTTTATATATATATATATATAACATACATAAGATGTTATGGAAAAACCCAAAATAACTTTTTGGTCAGCCTAATATATATATCTCACATGTACACATACACACACATACACACACACAACGGGATACTGCTCAGCCATAAAAAAGAATAAAATTTTGCCATTTGCAACAACATGGATGGATCTGGAGGGTATTATGCTTAGTGAAATAAGTCAGACAGAGAAAGACATATACTGTATGTTATCACCTATATGTGGAATCAAAAAATAAATGAATGAATGTAACAAAGCAGAAACAGACTCACAATTATGGAGAACAAACCAGTGCTTACCAGTTGAGAGAGGGGAGCAGGAAGGGGCAAGATAAGGGTAGGAGATTAAGAGGTACAAACTATTATGTTTAAAATAAATAAGCTATATGGATATATTGTATAGCACAGGGACTATAACCAATATTTTACAGTAACTTCAAATGGAGTGTAATCTATAAAAAATTTTGAATCACTGTGTTGAATACCTGAAACTAATATAGTATTATAAATCAACTATGCCCCAATTAAAAAAATATATTTGAAATTCTTCTGTATGGGAGATTTGTCCATCCTTCTCCATTTATGTATCCTTCCATCATGTATTTATATTAGGATGGATTTGTGGATATTTATTTTATACTTGGTGACTTAATCCAGCATCACTTTATTTTAGCTCAAATTATTCCAGCTTTGGCTATTGGGAGCTCTTCCTGTTGATTCTGGCATTTCTTTGACATACAACATTTTGCTCATTTTTGAGCACTTCCTTACTTTTAGGCCCTACAAGATGCTCCAGGCTCATCTTATATATTTTCTGCCCAGGCCCAGAATCCTCTATTTCTCCAAGGAGCTCTATTTTTTTTTTAATTGAGAAAGTTATTTGCAACCAAGATATGGGTGCTAGGATGTGTTTGTTGCTACTAGGGTTTTGGTGCTTTTAGATCCTCTCAGCTGACGGAGTGAGGAAACAGTGTGTGTACTAACCAGTCCATATAAATACATCTATGAATATTTTTGTGTCCCTATGTATATATTAGGCTAAATATGAGTTCATTCTGATATCTGCAACTCTAATCCATTAACAATAGAACATCATTCTAGCCTCCTCTTAATAAACTGGAACCCCCAACACCAAACAGTGGGAAACCTGGCTCCCACTGTCTGCCATCCATTTACTTAATTGTTCAATTCCAGTACACATACAGTGGTATCAGAATTGTTAACCTGTACCTCCATGGGAAACAACTTTATCAACAAAAGTACAGTGTTATGTACAGTTTATTTTGCTGTTAGTCTTAACAGACTCCATTTATTTCTAAAGTTACTTAGGTCAACACTTTTTCCCCCATCTCCTCCAGTGAGGTTTCTTCATATATTTGTGATACATTTAGATTGTTTTGTCACATTCTGCATTCCATTCCAGAATCAGATTACAGTAAGTCCCCTACATATGAACAAGTGTTGTTCTGAGAACCTGTTCATAAGTCCAGTTTGTTCGTAAGTCCAACAAAGTTAGCCTAGGTACCCAACTAACACAATTGGCTATACATATAGTACTGTACTGTACTAATTTTATAATACTTTTCACACAAATAATACATAAAAAAATACAAAAAATAAATAAAACATTTTTAATCTTATAGTACAGGACCTTGAAAAATACAGTAGCTCACACCAGACATGTGAACTAACTTACATGACTGGACATGTGAACTCACATTCACATCTTTGAAAGTTCACAGCTTGAAGGTTCATATGTAGGGGACTTACTGTTAATAAAACTTTAAATTCATAAATCCATACACAAGAAAAACTAAAAATAAAAATAATATTACTATACAAAAATTGAGAGGTGTTAGGGAAGAAGGGAAAGGAGTAAGTAGTAAGTTAAATTTATCCTTTGTTAGTTTTTATTATTTCTTTTATGTTTTATTGTTTAATTGCTTATTATTAATTGTATATATTTGAAGCAGGAAAATGCAAACAAAATTTTGATAGACCTTATTACCTACCACCCAGATTAAAAAATTGTTAACATCTAGATATACTTTCTTAAAAATTTCTTACTATTGAAAATTTTAAACATGTGAAAAAGAAGAACCTCCATGTACCCATCACCCAGCTTCAATAATCATAAATTCATAGCCAATATAACCTCACCTGTATCCTCACTAATTTCCTCTACCTTGGATTACTTTGAAACAAATTCCAGATATCATATTATTTTAGCTGTAAATATTTCAGAACATATCTCTAAAAGATGAGGTCTGTTAAAAAAAACAGTTGCAATTAATCTGATCAGACCTAAAAGTGGACAATCATTCATTAGCACAATTAAAATCCATTTAGCATTCAGATTTTCTATTCTCTCATAATCCATTTAGCATTCAGATTTCTATTCTCTCATCAGTATCTACATTTTTCT
Organism: Neophocaena asiaeorientalis asiaeorientalis; assembly: GCF_003031525.2. Classification (NCBI taxonomy): domain Eukaryota; kingdom Metazoa; phylum Chordata; class Mammalia; order Artiodactyla; family Phocoenidae; genus Neophocaena; species Neophocaena asiaeorientalis. The sequence continues at coordinate 2,213,705 of NW_020175675.1, read as the reverse complement.
CAGCGTGTGTGAGTCAGGTCCAAACAAAGTGCACTCATTGTTCTTGCCGGTATGTCCCTTAAAAGTCTTTCTCTTTTTCTCTTTTTCTCCTCCTTTCAATTTGTTGAACAGATCTGGTCATTTGTTCAGTGGTTTCCCACATTCTGGACTCTGCTGATTGTTTCTGGTACTGTTAAATTTAACATGTCCCTTGTAGATTATAGCTGGATTTAGACACTTGATCAGATTCAGCTTTTCATTTTTGGCAGACTAAGAGTTGATTCTTCCAACAGGAGACACATACTCTGATTGCCCTCCATTTATGATGTTGGCTGACCTGATGCTCAAAGTCTAAATCCATTCATTCTTAGGGGTCACAAAATGGTACCTTTCCACAAAATGGCACCTTTCCTTCATCACTCATTTGCTAGAATACATATGTAACAAGAAACTCTTCCTCATATACTCTTTAGCTAGCTAGTTATAGAATCTACAAGGAAATGAAGAATAAATGGCTCTTTCCCATTATTTGCTAGTTTTCAAAATAATGACTTGATCCATTTATATGCCAACTGTTTTATCCTTCATAATAGAGAGTTTTTAAGTACTTTCCAAAGTTGTTTAATCAAGAAGTAATGAAATATGTACATTTTAGTTTACTGAGTTATATTGGACCTCATCATAAAATGGAAAACATGAAATGTTGCAATGGTTGCCTCTGAATAGAGAGGCTGTGGATGGTGGAAAAGAGACTGTTACTTTTCACATTTTGAGTCTATTTCTATAGTGTAATCTTAAAAACAAAAACAAAACAAACAAAAAAAAACTTTATACATTAACACACACTGTAAATCAACTATACTTCAATAAAATAAATTTAAAAAAATAAAGAAATGCAGATAGACTCAAAAAATCTTTATGCATATTTTACTTTAATAATAAAAAAACAGGAATAATTTTTAGTTATGTGGGAAAATACTTATATTTTAGCATTAAGTGACAGAAGTAAAGGTACATACATAAATTCACCTACCAGTGTTCAGTACGCAGTGAATCCGGCTTAATGGAGAAAAATGGCAGCTAGAAGGTAATGATAAGAATAAGAATGGCCGACAGATTTAGGCCCTTTAGGCCAAGGGCATAGGATTGAATTCTTGTCTTATAACATCAATTTGGCCTAGTATCATTAAAACTTTCTCAGGATTTTAATCATTTTCCCAACATAACCTGGTCTGGCTCAACTTCTAACCTCTATATTCTTGCTACTCATACAAAGTGTGGGCCAACAGACATGCAGTGTCAGCATCACTTGGGAGCCTGTTAGAAATCCAAGTGGGAATCAAGAAAGAAAATTGGATACCAGTTAAACCAACAAAACAGCAACATAAATAATCCAAGAGCAGAAAAGCCTGAAAAATGATGATACACACCTCTAGTGATCACCAGAACACCTCACAGAGAAACCAAAGCTGGAACACAGGAAGGTGTGGTCTTCAACCTGAAAACCCTACACAATCTTTGGATCTGTTCAGTACAAACTGACCCCCATGGGGCTCAGTGAAAACAGGCGGCTTCCCACAGGCTGGCCTCCTGGAGCCGTTGTGTGTGTGTGTGTGTGTGTGTGTGTGTGTGTGTAAGAAAAAACAGGGCCAAGTTTAAAAGTCTTTCTTAATTTTAGCCAGGAAATTTTTACAAATTTTCCTTTAACTCATGGAGGAAACTCACAAAGTTAATGGCATTATTATTGTGAGTCAACATTCTAATTTTTAGTGTGTGAGTGACCTGGATCTTTCTCTCCTCTTATGTATTAGTTTCATATTGCTGCTGTAACAAATTTAATTTAAAACAACACAAATTTATTCTTGTACTGTTCTGGAGGTCAGAAGTTTAAAATCAGTTTCACTGGCCTAATTTGGCTGGACTGGTTCTTTCGGGAGTCTCTGAGGGGAGAACCCATTTCCTTGCCTTTTCTAGCTTCTGGAGGCCACCTGAATTCCTTGATTGAGAACACTTCCTCTCATCACTACAACCTTTTGTTTCTGTTGCCACATTTCTTATTAATTACTCTAATGTCCTGCTTCCCTCTTATCTTGTTACTACATTGGGCCCACCTAGATAATCCAGAATAATCTCGCCATCTCAAGATCCTAACTTAATCGTATCTGCAAAGTCCCTTATGCCATAGAAGGTGACATTCATGTGTTCCAGAAATTAGAATGTGGAAATCTTTTGAAGGGGGAGCATTGTTTAGCCTATTGCACTTTTATATGGGAAAGATCTGAGGAGCAGAATGAATCTCTCTGGAACATAGGTCCTTGGCATTTGATCAACCTGGATCTTTCTTTACCTGTACCATTGGCTGTTCCTGCTAGCTTCTTTCTCAGGAAGACCAGGAGATTGGAAGGACTATATTCACTGTAAGATTCTTTTAAAGCAGGATTTTAAAATGTGCCTGGCATTTGCTTTAGTCAGGTATGATGACACACATACACAGAAATGACTGTCATGAAGGAAGTTTTTATACTCACAGATCCCCAGAAGTTGGAGGCACATCACATAGGTCACAAGAGTAAGAACGAGGGTCAATCAGGAGACAGAGAGGAAAACAGGGACAAGAGCCTTTATTGTGTTTTTTGTTTTTTTCAGGAAAAGCAAAGCAAGGCAGAATAAGCAGGTTTAGGATTGGCTAGTTTGAATAATTTCAATAAGCTCTGGTACATAGGGGCTGTCTCTAGTGGTCTGGTATCTGGCCCTATGATTAGAGTGATTAGAGTGTGGGGGTAGTGGCCCCTCTATCAAACTCTCACAGGACTCTTACACTTTCTATCTCTGAACTTCTAATGTATGTGAGGTCTCTGACCCTCTCATGTATGTGGGGTTCCCAACATGCAAATTAAAAATTGATTTTCTCCTATTAGTCTGTCTTATGACATTTTAATTATTTAATCAGCCAAAAACAACAAAAGAATGAAAAAAGAAAGGGAAATTTTCCCCTTCCTGACTGTTCTATTGAGTGCCTGTTTTCAAAAGCCCACCGTAGTGTATTTTGAGAAGTGAAGGGTGTGCCTTGGTTACTATCAGTAATGTCTATAACTCTGAAGGGAATAAGGAATGTGCTGTCAAGGCCATGTATTGTGGCCTTAGTATATGCATAGACATATGGGATTTTGATTTATATTTTGGGTATCTGTGAGGCAAATGATTCCCATAGTTCTTTACCCTGAAGGGGTCAACTCTTAGGCAACGGTCCAACAGTTCATAATAAATGTGAAGGTGGGGCCATTTGTTGGTCAGAGTATCCATGCTAAGATAACTGACTGCCTAAAGTTTAGTGAATTGTATTGACCCTTGGGTCTCATCCTTTACCAGGACATCCTGCCTAAGAGATTAAAAGCAGCAACATTCCACTCAGCTCCATCATTTTTATAATAGGGTCAGTGCCATTCGTACAGTCTACAAATTCCTATTGCTGTTCACTCAGTTAATCCTATGGGGTCTGGGAAGGGGTTGACCTCCTGCAGCACCATGGCATCTGGCAAAGGACTGAAAACAGGGGAGGCAATGTTTTCTTGAAGACAGCTTTTGGCATCAGAATTGAGGGAAGTAGATATGAGGATACATGACCTCTGAGACTGTATTCCCATTTGCTGGTTGTTTTCTTCCTCCAACACCAAGAAGTTTGGATGACCAGAAGAAAGAGGAGGTCATTTCTCTGCCAAGGCAGAGAGCTTGACAACTTGCACCCTCTTTTATCTCTTTCCCAGTGAAAAATATTTCCACTATTCATGTGCTCATGTCATCTTGTTCTCAATGAGAAGAAAGGTCAACACTATGAAGGCCCATGGAGAGGAAGCTCTAACCATCCCATTTGTAGGTTTGAGGTCTGGATACATGCAGCCCTAGTCCTCTCCTTTCTGTGGACACATTGAGTTTCTCTCTCCCAATCCCTTTGCAGGAAGAGATTTTTGATACATCAACTTTTAGATTCTTACTGAAAGCAGAATTTTAACAAGTTGAAGTCTTACTCATTTGGGAAGTGTGGTAGGCAGAATAATGGTCCCTGAAGACATCCATGTCCTAATCTCTGGAACCTGTAAATATGCTACCTTCCATGGTAAAAGGGACTTTGCAGATGTGATTAAGTTAAGGGCCTTGAGATTGGGAGGTGATACTGGATTATATGAGTGGGTCCTAAATATGATGACAAGGAACCTTCAGAGAAGAGAATGTTTGCTTCCTGGATGTGGTCAGAAGAAGATGTGACTATGGAAAAAAAGCCAGAGAGGTTCACTGTTGCTGACTTTGAAGACAAAGGAAGGGGTCATAAACCAAGGCACAGGGACAGCCTCTGGCAGTGGGAAATGGCAAAGAAATGGATTTTTCCTTAGGGCCTCCAGAAGGTACACAGGCCTCTTGACACTTTGAATTTTTTCCCTGTTGGAGCTCTAATCTATAAAAAAACGTAAGAGGAGGACTTCAAGATGCCTGAGGAGTAAGATGTGGAGATCACCTTCCTCCCCACAAATACATCAAAAATAAAACTACACATGGAACAACTCCTACAGAATACCTACTGAGTGCTGGCAGAAGACCTCAGACTTCCCAAAAGGCAAGAAACTCCCCACGTACCTGGATAGAGCAAAAGAAAAAAGAAAAAACAGAAACAAAGATTAGAGACAGGACCTGCACCTCTGGAAGGGAGCTGTGAAGGAAGAATAGTTTCCACACACTAGGAAGCCCCTTCACTGGTGGAGACAGGGGTGGGCAGGGGAAAAATTCGGAGCCACAGAGGAGAGTGCTGCAACAGGGGTGCAGAGGGCAAAGCAGAGAGATTCCCACACAGAGGATCAGTGCCGGCCAACATTCACCAGCCTGAGAGGCTTGTTTGCTCACCCACGGGAGCGGGTGGAGGCTGGGAGCTGAGGCTCGGGCTTTGGCGGTCAGATCCCAGGGAAAGGACTGGAGTTGGCTGTGTGAACACAGCCTGAAGGGGGCTAGTGCACCACAGCTAGCCTGGAGGGAGTTTGGGAAAAACTGGGGACCTGTCTAAGAGGTAAGAGGCCATTGTTTCGGGGTGTTCGAGGAGAGGACATTCAGAACACCGCCTAAACAAGCTTCAGAGATGGGCGCGAGCCACAGCTATCAGAGCAGACACCAGAGACAGGCATTAAATGCTAACGCTGCTGCTGCAGCCACCAAGAAACCTGTGTGCAAGCAAATGTCACTTACCACACCTTCCCTCCTGGGAGCCTGTGCAACCCACCACTGCCAGGGTCCCATGATCCAGGGCCAACTTCCCTGGGAGAACACATGCCATGTCTCAGGCTGTTGCAACATCACAACAGCCTCTGCCACCGCAAGCTTGCCCTGCATTCCATACCCCTCCCTACCCACGACGTGAGTGAGCCAGAGCCCCCTAATCAGCTAGTCCTTTAACCCCCTCCTGTCTGGGCAAAGAACAGACACCAGAGGGTGACCTACATGCAGAGGTGGGGCAAAATCCAAAGCTGAACCCCAGGAGCTGTGCGAACAAAGAAGAGAAAGGGAAATTTCTCTGTGCAGCATCAGGAGTAGTGGATTCAATCTCCACAACCAACCAGATGTACCCTGCATCTGTGGAATACATGAATAGACAACGAACTGTCCCAAAATTGAGGTGGTGGATGTTGGGAGCAACTAAAGATTCAGGATTTGCTGTATGCAACTGACTAGTTTCTAATTTTTATGTTTATCTTAGCTTTTAGTGCTTGTTATCATTGGTGGATTTGTTTATTGGTTTAGTTGCTCTCTTATTATTTTGTTTTATTACTTTTTAAATTTTAATATTATTTTTTATTTTAATAAATTTTATTTTATTTTACTTCTTGTTTTCTTTCTTTCTTTTTCTCTCCCTTTTCTACTGAGCCATGTGGCTGACAGGGTCTTGGTGCTCCAGCCAGGTGTCAGGCCTCAGCCTCTGAGGTGAAAGAGCCCAGTTCAGGACATTGGACCACCAGAAACCTCCTAGTCCCACGTAATATCAATCAGCAAGATATATCCCAGAGATCTCTGCCTCAACGCTAAGACACAGCTCCACTCAATGACCAGCAAGCTCCAGTGCTGGGCACCCCATGCCAAATAACTAGCAGGACAGGAACACAACCACACCCATTAGCAGAGAGGCTGCCTAAAATCATAATAAGTTCACAGACACTCCAAAATGCACCATCGGACTTGGTCCTGCCCACCAGAAAGCCACGATCAAGCCTCATCCACCAGAACACAGGCACCAGTCCCCTCCACCAGGAAGCCTACAAAACACACTGAACCAACCTTACCCACTGGGGGCAGACCCCAAAAAGAACAGGAACTATGAGCCTGCAGCCTGTGAAAAGGAGACCACAAACACAAGGTTAAGCAAAATGAGAAGACAGAGAAATACACAACAGTTGAAGGAGCAAAGTAAAAACCCACCAGAGCAAAAAAATGAAAAGGAAATGAATAGTCTACCTGAAAAAGAAATCATAGTAATGATAGTAAAGATGATCCAAAATCTTGGAAATATAATAGAAAAAATACAAGAAATGTTTAACAAGGACCTAGAAGAACCAAAGAGGAAATAAACAATGATGAACAACACAATAAATGAAATTAAAAATGCTCTAGAAGGAATCAATAGCAGAATAACTGAGGCAGAATAACAGATAAGTGACCTGGAATATAAAATAGTGGAAATAACTACTGCAGAGCAGAATAAAGAAAAAAGAATGAAAAGAATTGAGGAACATCTCAGAGACCTCTGGGACAACATTAAATGCACCAACATTTGAATTATAGGGGTCCCAGAAGAAGAAGAGAAAAAAAAAAGGACTGAGAAAATATTTGAAGAGATTATAGTTGGAAACTTCCTTATAACAAAAAACCCCAAAGCTAGCAGAAGAAAAGAAATCATAAAGATCAGATCAGAAATAAATGAAAAAGAAATGAAGGAAATGATCACAAAGATCAATATAACTAAAAGCTGGTTCTTTGAGAAGATAAACAAAATTGATAAACCATTAGCCAGACTCATCAAGAAAAAAGGAAGAAGACTCAAAATTAGAAGTGAAAAAGGAGAAGTAACAACTGACTCTGCAGAAATACAAAGGATCATAAGAGATTACTACAAGCAACTATATGCCAATAAAATGGGCAACCTGAAAGAAACAGACAACTTCCTAGAAAAGCACATCCTTCCAAGACTGAACCAGGAAGAAATAGAAAATATAGGCAGGCCGATCAAAAGCACTGAAATTGAAACTGTGATTAAAAATCTTCCAACAAACAAAAGCCCAGGACTGGACGGCTTCACAGGCGAATTCTATCAAACATTTAGAGAATACCTAACACCTATCTTTCTCAACCTCTTCCAAAATATAGTAGAGGGAGGAACACTCCCAAGCTCATTCTATGAGGCCACCATCACCCTGATACCAAAACCAGACAACGATGTCACAAAAAAAGAAAACTACAGGTCAATATCACTGATGAATATAGATGCAAAAATCTTCAACAAAATACTAGCAAACAGAATCCAGTAGCACATTAAAAGGATCATACATCATGATCAAGTGGGGTTTATCCCAGGAATGCAAGGATTCTTCAATATATGCAAATCAATCAATGTGATACACCATATTAACAAATTGAAGCAGAGAAAAGCATATAATCATCTCAATAGATGCAGAGAAAGCTTTTGATAAAATTCAACACCCATTTATGATAAAACCTCTCCAGAAAGTAAGCATGGAGAGAACTTACCTCAACATAATAAAGGCCATATATGACAAACCCACAGCCAACATCGTTCTCAATGGTGAAAAACAGAAACCATTTCCTCTACAATCAGGAACAAGACGAGGTGTCCACTCTCACCACTATTATTCAACATAGTTTTGGAAGTTTTAGCCACAACAATCACAGAAAAAAAAAAGAAATAAAAGGAATACAAATCAGAAAAGATGAAGTAAAGCTGTCACTGCTTGCAGATGACATGATACTATACATAGAAAATCCTAAAGATGCTACCAGAATCTACTAGAGCTAATCAATGAATTTGGTAAAGTAGCAGGATACAAAATTAATGCATAGAAATCTCTTGCATTCCTATACACTAATGATGAAAAATCTGAAAGAGAAATTAAGGAAACAGTCCCATTTACCATTGCAGCAAAAAGAAAATACCTAGGAATAAACGTATCTAAGGAGACAAAAGAACTGTATGCAGAAAACTATAAGACACTGATGAAAGAAATTAAAGATGATACAAACAGATGGAGAGATATTCCATATTCTTAGATTGGAAGAATCAACATTGTGAAAATGACTATACTACCCAAAGCAATCTACAGATTCAATGCAATCCCTATCAAACTACTAATGGCATTTTTCACAGAACTAGAACAAAAAAATTCACAATTTGTATGGAAACACAAAAGACCCCAAATAGCCAAAGCAATCTTGAGACAGAAAAATGGAGCTGGAGGAATCAGGCTCCTGGACAGATTCAGACTATACTAAAAAGCTACAATAATCAAGACAGTAAGGTAGTGGCACAAAAACAGAAATATAGATCAATGGAACAGAATAGAAATCCCAGAGTTAAACCCACACACATATGGTCACCTTATCTTTGACAAAGGAGGCAAGAATATAAATGGAGAAAAGAGAGCCTCTTCAATATGTGGTGCTGGGAAAACTAGACAGCTACGTGTAAAAGAATGAAATTAGAACACTCCTTAACACCATACACAAAAATAAACTCAAAATGGATTAAAGACCTAAGTGTAAGGCCAGACACTATAAAACTCTTAGAGGAAAACACAGGCAGAACACTCTATGAAATAAATCACAGCAAGATCCTTTTTGACCCACCTCCTAGAGAAATGGAAATAAACACCAAAATAAAAATATGGGACCTAATGAAACTTAAAAACTTTTGCACAGCAAAGGAAAAAATAAACAACGTGAAAAGAAAGCCCTCAGAATGGGAGAAAATATTTGCTAATGAAGCAACTGACAAAGGATTAATCTCTAAAATTTACACGTAGTCCATGCAGCTCAATATTAAAAAAACAAACAACCCAATCAAAAAATGGGCAGAAGACCTAAATAGACATTTCTCCAAAGAAGCTATGCAGATTGCCCACAAACACATGAAAGGATACTCAACATCACTAATCATTAGAGAAATGCATATCAAAACTGCAATGAGATATCACCTCACACAGTCAGAATGGCCATCCTGAAAAAATCTGCAAACAGTAAATGCTGGAGAGGGTGTAGAGAAAAGGGAACCCTCTTGCACTGTTGGTGGGAATGTAAATTGATACAGCCACTATGGAGAACAGTATGGAGGTTCCTTAAAAAAATAAAAACAGAACTACGATATGACACAGCAATCCCACTATTGGGTATATACCCTAAGAAAACCACAATTCGAAAAGAATCGTGTACCATGATATTCATTGCAGCACTATTTACAACAGCCAAGACATGGAAGCAGCCTAAGTGTCCATTGACAGATGAATGGACAAAGAATATGTGGCACATATATACAATGAATATTACTCAGCTACTCAGCCATAAAAAGAAATGAAATTGAGTTATTTGTTGTGAGGTAGATGGACCTAGAGTCTGTCATACAGAGTGAAGTAAGTCAGAAAGAGAAAAACAAATACCATATGCTAACACATATATATGGAATCTAAAAAAAAAATGGTTCTGAAGAACCTAGGGGCATGACACGCATAAAGACACAGTCGTAGAGAATGGACTTGAGGTTCTGGGGAGGGGGAACGGTAAACTGAGACCAAGTGAGAGAGTGGCATTGACATATATGCACTACCAAATGTAAAGTAGATAGCTAGTGGGAAGCAGCTGCATAGCACAGGGAAGTCAGCTCGGTTATTTGTGACCACCTAGAGCAGTGGGAGAGGGAGGGTGGGAGGGAGATGCAAGAGGGAGGGGTTATGGGGATATATGTATACATATAGTTGATTCACTTTGCTATACAGCAGAAACTAACACAACATTATAAAGCAATTATACTCCAATAAAGATGTTAAAAAAGATAAAATAAAAACGTAAAGTAATAAACATGTGTTGTGTAGTTTTAACCACTAAGTTTGTCATTATTTGTTACAGCAGCACAAGGACATAGAAGCAGGAAGGATTCTCTGGGCATGGACCCACGAACAATACTGACCATCATTTCTCGGTGTGGGTCTCTGACTGTTCACCCAAGTCTCTTCCTGATCTGCACCAAGTGGAGTCTGCATTAGGCCTAACACTGAATCAGAGAAGTTGGGAATGTTCCAAGGACAGGGTTGTTCGAGAACCCTACAGTGTGCCAACACAACTGCTGGCATCCCATCAGATGAGTTGCAACTCATCTGAGTCCAGGGATGAATGAGCCCCATGGCTGACACATTGCACCCAGTGAGCCAATATACCCAGCCCTGGCCAGGGTCCTTTGGACATGTGCTCTTCTCTGAGCCACCCTCCTCACTGTGCCTAGAGTGTAGACATCCAGGTTCTCCCTGTGTCCTCAAGTGCAGAAGTGTTGAGGGAGCTCTCTGGCCACTTCTTATGAAGACACTGATCCTATCAAGGGTGTTCCACCCTCATGACCTAATCACCTCCCAAAACTCCACCTCCAGATTCTATCATACTCGGATTAGGGTTCAACATAAGAATTTTTGGGGACACAAACATTCAGCCCATGAGAGTCATTTTTTTCTAATTTTCCCTGAACACCACCAAAGTAGTTGAGAGCCTGCAGTTTCATCTTTGCTGCCCTGATCTGTTTCTTCTGGTGTTGATCCAGGCTGTTCCTGAATCCTAGATTAGTTAGGAATAAATTAGTTTAACTACACTAAACAGACTTAGCCAAAATCTTAAAGTGAAATACGTTGAGTGTGTTAGGAAGGAAGAAACTAAGTTATCCTGTCGTCTTGCCAGTTCCTTATCACTCCTGTGTCAAAATACTGAAATTATTGCCAGAGTAAAATGAAATAAAACTGAAATCTTATAAGAAAACTCTGTAATAAATAATTACACTCATGGTGATATTATATATGTTAACTAATAAAAATGGCTCTAAATTACTTTAAAAATATAATATTCTTCACAATGTATAACAACCCTTTGCTAGATCCAAATAACTGTCTAGAATATATCTAGGGATCACATTTTGCTCAGGAAAGTGAATTGATGTGATAATTTTTAGAGTTTTATTTCTATTCCATCTAGTTTTATTGCCAGATGGATGTAGTTTTATATATATATTTAAAAAGTCATAGTCTTACAAAAAAACAAAAGGACACAATATCATCAACAAAGAATGTGTAACTTCTAAAAGATACCTTTAACACCTAGATAATTTTTAGCAATTATTTTTCCAGGTCATGATTTATTTGTGCCATTGAAGAGTTAAAAAAACAAAATGAGATCTGTACAGAAACGATACATTTAGAAACTGTGCTGGAATTTGTATTGGGGCTTAGTTCTAAATCTCTGTCAGAGAAAGCGATAAAATCAATGAACTTTATTATGGTTAGGATGATGCAAAGTCTAGGCAGGCTGGAGTTGAGAATTTGTACTAACTTGCAAACTGAAAATTTTGACTAGAGTAATTTTACAGAACGTATGCTTTTTCCTATAAAAATAGGAAGACATTAGAGGTAGTTGGGAAAAGAATGTGACATAATTACTGTAAAAGTTTAGGAAGATTAAATTGGCAGTGATCCCTCCTGTGATGACATAGTTGCTCTACATGTCAATCCTAATCAGGAAAACTCTTTAGTTTAATGAACAATGGAGAAGATGTAGAGAGATTCTAAAAGAAGCCTTTACTAACTGTGCCTAAAACAGTTTTAGTTACCATAATCAGCTAAAAAATTGTCCATCTTTGCTAACTAACAGTCTTGTGACCTTGGGAAAGTTAAGTAACTTTCCTGAATTTAGAATCACCTCTGGTAAGTAGCATTCTTTCAACAAATGTAATTCTTTTTCTTCATTCTCCTCATGAATTTATAAGAATTTTCTATTCTCCTAGAGTGTAAGCACACCTCTAGGTCAAGGATAGCAAACAGTCTTCATCCGACATGTCAACTTTTTACCAAACAGTGAGCCGGGGCGCAGGCATGACTTCCAAAAACATACTTTTTATCTGCTGTTCATATTTGTTAAAGGACAGAGAGATTGGTTAGTTTTAACTATGCTTTTGGTCTATTTAGGTTTAACAGTGCATTTCTTTCCTGTACCATTGATAGTGTTCTTGAAGACATGAATTCTTACCTATTACTTTTAGCATAACTCACGCTGTTATACGTAAATAATTTTCATGATAACATAATAAGAGAACTTTAGGAAAGAAATACAGAGAACCATCGAAAGCTTAACCAATTTAACATTATGTTTTTCTCTTACAAAATCTTTTTTCTAATTCCTTGTGCTTTCACATCTTCTTTTAATCAATAAGGCTGAAAGAAATTTCTCAAACTGATTGAGTTTTAGATTAATAATGTTAAATATTTCCATGGTAAAAAATTACTCTTTTTAAAATTGGAATATACTTGACATGTAACATTTTGTAAGTTTAAAGTGCACCACATGTTGATTTGATATATTTATGTATTGCACTATGATTACCACTGTAGTGTTAGCTTAAACCTCTATCACATCACACATATACTCATTTTTTTTTAATGCTACTGGAAGGGGAAATGGAAAGGAGTGGTTAGTTCAGTCAATCTTTATTAGTTACCCAAAATGTGCTAGTCCCTGTGAGACAGGCTGAGATCTGGGACATGGGACCCTTTGTTGCACTGCTGGACAAACATCTCCCCTCGAGCAACAGAAAACAAAGAAACTATAAGGGACTAAAAATAGTTGTGTGCATGCACAGTTGGGGAAAATTATGAACAACAAGATACAAAAAGACCAAAAACCCAACTGCCATTTCTGAGGCACTGGGAGCAAAAGCAGGGTATTGCACATGCACCCTGCATACGGCACCACCAAAGGGGTGGGCAGACCACCCAAGCTACCCCTCATGCCTGACCCCTGGACCTTCCCCTACCTCACCTCATTTAAGGGACCAGCTTGACCCTCCTCAGGGAGCAAGCAAGGGAACCTGTTACTTGTTTTTGCTCCTTCGTGCTTCAGCGCCAGTCCCAAGAAAGCTTTGCCTGAATTTCTTGTCTGGCCTCTTATAAATTTCTGTTGATTAAAGAGTCCAAGTACCCAGGTCAGTAACACCTGTGCTACAACCTGGGTTCACAAGTCCTGTGCTTAATGCCCTTTCTGCCCTGTTGGAGACACAGTGAAGAGGAGGGTGAAGAGATGTCTCCTCTACCAGGTCAATGGGATGTGTTAGTCAAGCACAAACTTTGTGAATTCAGAGGAAAGACGGTGTGGAGATGACACAGGGAGGTTGCTGCTCTGAAGGCTGATACCTGAGTTCTCATAAAGCTTAGCTGTGACATAGCAGGATGCTACATGGGATTCCGGGTAAGTATTCCAGAAAGAAGGAACTACATGATGCATTGCTCAGGGATGTGAAACACAATGATCATTCTTGGGACCACAAGTGTCTATTTTTATATACACATCAGTGTAAGGCAGTGAGGATATATGGCAAATATGCTCTTAAGTGTCATTATCAGTAAAGCCATATTTGACATGGATGGGCTTTAGCTATTTGTGGGTTTAAACAAGGGTAAAAGTTGAATTTTAGATGAGTTACCCCTTGGACAAGAAGGAGAGGTTTTAGGCTGGGCATGACTGGACTCAGAGATCCAGGCGAGGGTCTGGACTAGCACAGTAGATATGGAAAAGAGACAGTTTCAAAAGTCTTGAGAAGAATGATTCACAGGGTTTAGCAATTAACTAGTGGGGACATGAGGTAGTAGGAAGAAGCAGGAGAAGTAGGGTTGAGAAATGACACAGTTTTTGACAAGGAGGTCATGAAGTGCCTGTGGTGAAGTGTGAAAAGCAGGTTGCTCTGGAGCCTGTAACAAGAATGGGTGGTCTCAGTTGTTGGTTACTTTCCTCAATGCTGTTTTAATCAGAAAATACAGAGAGGTTATATACATTAGAAGGTTAAATTTTCCCTCCTACCCAATCTTAGTTCTCCAGTGTGATGGTTAATTTTATGTGTCAGCCTGACTGGGCCACAGTGCCCAGTTATTTGTATTGGGTCAAATATTATTGTGAACATTTCTGTGAACATGTAGGATGAGATTAACTTTTACTCAAAGTCCATGGATTTCAATCCATGGACTTTGAGTAAAGCAGATTACCCTTCATAACATGGGTGGGCCCCTTTGAATCAGTTAATGGCCTTAATAGAACAAAGACTGACCTCCCCTTAGTAAGAAATAATTCTGTCAGCATATTGCCTTTCTACTTAAACTGCAACTTTTCCCTGCTTTTCTAGCCTGCCAGCCTACTTCATCAGATTTTGGACTCACCAAACCTTTATAAACACATGAGTCAATCCCCTCAATTCCTTAAATCTCTGTCTCTCTCTCTCTATCTATCTATCTATCTATCAATCAAATTTCCTGTTATTTTTGTGGTTGATATATATCATTATGAATTTTCCTGTGCACATACAATAATACACCTACTTTTATAAAATGGGATCATGAAGGAAGTGAAAATGAAATCACTATCTCAAAGGAATATCTGCACCCCCCATTTCTGTGATTACTAGTGGTTTTGAGCAATTTCCCATTATTTCCATTATGTTCATTATCCACCAGTATTTTTCTTCTTTGAAATTTTGTTCATAGTCTTTGCCTATTTCTTCATTCAGTTGATGGTTTTGATGGCTTTTTCTTCATGATTTGTAGGAACTTTTGGGGGGGTTTCTAAGATTATGAACACATCAATTTGTATACTCCAAATTCTTTACCTTTGAAATGTTTCAACTGCTTTTTACTGAATGGATATGGATGTGGGTGTGAATTTTATTTCATCAAGTTTGTGCATACATTCATACTCAAGAAAGCTACATTATCTTAATATTTAAAAAAATATTTAGTCCTTTTATAGCTTTATTTTATATTTAAATTTTTTAGATGTAGTTTATGTTTGTGAAAAAGCAGGAATCTATTTTTTAAACAAGATTATAGCCAGCTCTCTCAACTTGACTTTTTTAATGGCTCACTAGTTAGATTTTATATCTCTGAAATTGAGTTTGCTAAGAAAATACTAATTTAAACTCTCCTTTTCCTTTTAAGGAAAAAGGAGCTCACCTTTCCTTGACTTCACTTTTTCTTTTAATTAAGTTATTTTCTTCTTGGAAGATCAAGTTACTAAAACTCTTTCCAGTCAGTTTCACAGACAAGAGTGATTTAAAAGCTGATTTTGCTTGATAAAGAGCCGCATTAGATTCTTCATAAGAAACAATGATGCTGAAATTTTACAGACTTCCCCTAACTGATTCTGTAAATATAAAGCTGTGACTCAATGGCTACTCTGAAATAGACCCTATCAATCTTCACATTCTCACCTCCTTTATCTTCACAAGGTTTGGTGGCACAGCGCAAGCAATATGAAGACTTGGGGAGATGGTAATCCTTAGCAATAGTAGTGTAGTTAGTAAAGAGCTTCTCAGAGTGCTGAACTGCTATGAACCAAATTTCCAGGGCACCTGAGTTCCAGCATCCCTGCATTTTCTGGGTCATGACCAAGCTTGGGAAATCCCTCTACTCTCTCTTTCTTTAGTGGTGGCTCATTGGTGTTGCAATTTGCATTTCACAAAGTAAGTTGACAAATATTACCATAACCCTTACACTTTCATAAGTTACAGCAGAGAAATAATTATGCTTCCTGATGCACTTAGGGAATCAAGTCAGGTGAATGAAGTCAGGACTTACCTTGCACTGAATCTCTCATCATATTGTAATAGGGATGAACAACTTTGACTCTATATTGGATGTGTTTGTTTTACTTTAACCTTTAATTTTACTTTAACCTTTGTACTCTATTGTTTTTGCTACAAGTTAAGAATGTTGCCTATAGAATGAAATAGATAGCATATCCCATTCTCAAGCCTCTGATCTGGAAAGATATAACACTTTTCCATTCATATAGAGATAAAAATTTGCATAACAGAGAATAACACCTGTCTTGTTGGAGGTTTACAGGAACAGTATGACCTGACCTACCACTGCAAGAACAAAGGATTCTGATACTAACAAGCTTGCAGTAAAAAACTACACCCCCTCCCTTTTTAGTATAAAAGAAGACTGAATTCTAACATGGGTAAGATGGTTCTTTGGGACACTTGTCCACCATCTTCTTGGTCTGCTGGCTTTCTGAATAAAGTTGCTATTCCTTGCCCTAACAACTCATCTATCTCAATTTACTGGCCTGTCATGAGGCAAGCAGTATGAGCTTGGACTCAGTAACAATATTTGTTCCATTTTCAACACTTATGGGAAAATGATGAAAGAAAATACTGAAGGTATATTCTCTCTCTCTCTCTCTTTTTTTTTTTTTTGGCCACGCCATGCAGCATGTGGAATCTTAAGTCCCTCACCAGGGATCAAAACTGTTCCCCCTGCAGTAGAAGCACGGATCTTAACCACTGGACCACCAGGGAAGTCCCTGAAGGTATATTTTCTTACACAAAAGTTTATATATAATGGCTTCATTATAGACAATGAGCAGTCTTGCTGGCCAAAACATAGGGTCATCTTCCATTAGTATTTATCAATCCTCATTGTTATTGGTTAAAATGAGCACAAAGGCCCTTACATTCATGCTGTGCTCATTCTGGCAGATCCCACACCTGTTTCCTTCAGCATAGTCTCCCTCTGCCCCATAGCTCCTCCTTGCCCAGCCTCTGGTCTGCTACCCTGGTCCTATTCCTGATTCCACACAAAGTCAATCCAGACACATCCCTTCTTCCTTGAGGGCAGAAAGCCTCAGTGCCCAAAGTATAAAACTTACATTACTGCCGTTTAAAAAATATTGAGGACCAAATGTCAAAAGAGAAGAAGTCTTGGTCAATAACCCTCTGTGAGGTACAGAACAGATGGGGCTCAGAAAATGACAGGGTGGGCCAGTTTGTAGATTTCCAAGACCCAGAAGTTGAATATGTCTTCAGAGACAAAGTAAGCAGTCAGGGGTATCTCAGGTGTGATGACAAGTATAGACATGTAACCAAGAGGTAATGGAATGTCTGTAGAGTCTGGATTTCAGGGATAGAATTTCCATGTCTGGGAATCAAGACCTTAGCCCAGAAGGAAAAGGGTTACTAGAAAGAAGAGGTGAGAAACCCACCTACTTGAATAATAACTGGTAGCATGTGTTGCTGGCCATAGTGCTAAACAATTCTGACCAGGAGGTAGGAGCTTAATGACAAGAATCCTGGGATTCAGGGTTAGAACACACAAGCCCAAGTAGCAGCACCACTTCCATCACTTTCTCAAGGGACAAGCTAGTTCTAAGACAATCAAGGGCTGGGCCAAAAGTTCAGTTTGAATGAAAGGGCACCTCACAACTTAGAGAGTTACAGGGACAAAGACTCCAGAAAGTCACATGGACTTTATTTCTTCAAAATATGAACAACCTTTTTCATTCTAAAATTCGACTCATTTCAGAGGACCTGATCAGTGAAATGTGGGAAAAGGAAACAAAAATCCCCAAACCACATTATCACCTTAAGATGGGCATAACTCTAACCAAGGTACTACATAGAAATGATTCCTGAACACACAAGATTATGAAAAATGGTTCTCCGCTGTACACAGCAGTCTCTGACACTCTGCCAGCAAGTACTTATCGGGGTGAATTAAGAGGAGGAATGATTAGGTGGAGGAGAAAAAGCCTTTATGGTCTTCAAATTAAACATGAAAAACTTTGTTTTTGAAGAAAGAAAACTATTTTCCCTATTTGCATACATGTAATATACAGTTTATGTATATGTATGTATACATGTATGTATTATATATACCTATTTTTCATATCTATTTATCACAACTCCCTCTCTTTTTCTCTCTCTCTCCATCCATCCTTCAGGAATCATCTGGTCAACTCCATGAGCAGGGACGGGAGGGACCCCATGCATGTAGGGATCCAGCTAGGTAAATTCCCTCTGCATTAGTGGTGAGCTAAATATTGGTTCCCAAAGTTAACCAAGTCCTAACCCCTGGAACCTGTGAATGTTACCTTTTATTGAAAAAGTGATTTTGCTGATGTGACTAATGATTTTGAGGTGAGGACATTACCCTTGCTTATCCTAGTGAGACCTAAATGGGTCACCAATGTCCTTGTAAGAGAAAGGCAGAGGCAGATCTGACTACAGAAGTCAGAGACAGAAGCAAGACACTGGCATGATAAAAGGAAGAGGTAAGGAGCCAAATAATGCATGTGGCATCTGGAAGCTAGAAAGGTGAGGAAACAGATTCTTCTCTAGAACCTCCAGAAGGAATCAGCCCTCATGACACACTGATGTGAGCTCAGTGAGTCTGATTTCAGACTTCTGGCTTGCAGAACTTTAGGAGAATAAATCTCTGATGTTTAAAGCCACCAATTTTGTGGTAATCTGTTCCAACAGTCATTGGAACATAATACATCAAGGGAATAATAGAGGTTCTTTCTCCCTTAAGTATGGATTTGGTGCAACAACACACACTATTCAGAGCATCTGAGACAAGCAATGAACCTGTGAGTCACTTTTTATAATTGAAAACTTTTAAGCCAGGGGAATGGGCTCTCACAGTACAGAGATTGGTACTAACTCTGGATGCTGGGATCTGGGCTTCTCCCACATTTCAGGTGAGGGTTTTAGATTTAATCCCAAGCCTTTCATTTACCTGTGTGAGATTGAACCTAAACTCTACCAAGCATTCAGATAGAAGTCCAGACCAGGAAACTCATTAATAGATGACAGACTTCCCAGGGCACCTACTTCAGCCCACAGCACATCCCAGTGGAGCTCTTGTAGGAGCCTTAGCTAAGAGCCTGACCATAGCAGTAGATCCAGCTGACCAAGAAAGCCTTCCCAAGACAGTGGAGCTGTCACCTGGCCTCAGCCACTGAGCTGCCACTTTCTCTTCACCCACCAGCATGATTTTCTTGTGTTCTTGTGTTTTCTTTCATAATAGCAATCATGGGATTGATAGTTTTCCCACAAGGAGATATTACTCCGAATGTGTATATGAAAACTAAATCCCCTTCCATCCTGTAAACAACTTTCAGAAAGAATGCTCAGTTAATACAACTACTTTAGGATAGTGAGAAAATGGGGAGTTTGAAAAGAACTATCCTTCAAAATAATTTGAGCCTTATTGTTTGATTAAAGTTCTTGTAACTCTTTAGTCTCTCTCTCTCTCTCTCTCTCTCTCTCTCTCTCTCTCCCTCTCTTTTAACACACAAAAAAGTTGTACACATTTAATGTATACCACTTGTTGAGTTTGGAGATAAGTATACATCAATGGAACCATTAACACCATCTATACCGTAAACTTATGCATCACCTAAAAAGTCTCCTCTTGCCCTTTTATTTACTGTTATTATTATTTTTTGTGATAATAACACTTAACATAAATATGTACCCTTTGAGCATATTTTTAAGTATGCTATATAGTATTGTTATCAATGAGAGCTATGCTGTAAGCAGATCCCTAGGACTTATTTATCTTGCTTAACTGAAACTTCATAGCCTTTGGTCAACACCTCCCTGGGTCCCACTCCTTCTAGCTCCTGGCAACCACCATTCCACTCTCTGCTTCTATAAATTTGACTATCTGTGATTCCACATATGTGATACCATGTGGTATTTGTCTTTCTCAGTCTGACTTATTTCACTTAGTATGATGTCCTGCTTGTTGTTGCAAATAGCAGGATCTCCTTTTTTTTAAGTTGAATAAACTCCATTGTATGCGTATATAGTCTTTATCACAGACCTGTAGGGGAAGAGTCAAGGTTTGTCAGATCTTCAGGAGACCGTTTTACCTAGTTCCAGTCCCTCAAGAGGTACACTGGTCAATTTTTTTTTTTGCGGTACACAGGCCTCTCACTATTGTGGCCTCTCCCTCTGTGGATCACAGGCTCTGGACGCACAGGCTCAGCGGCCATGGCTCACGGACCCAGCCGCTCCGCGGCATGTGGGATCTTCCCGGACCGGGGCATGAACCCGTGTCCCCTGCATCAGCAGGCGGACTCTCAACCACTGCACCACCAGGGAAGCCCTACACTGGTCAATTCTTAAGGACAAATGGAGGACTTGGTTCTACAACCCTCACAGGCACACAGAAACTCGGAATGTCTAACAACATTTCCTATTTGGGCATTTCCTTGGATTTTTCCTGCATCTTTCATAGTACAATCTATATTTGAACATTAGTAAGTCGTTATAAAATAATTTCAGTAATAGGAAATGAGGAATTCTTTCCTAATTCACTAATCTTGGTTATGACTGGTTTCTGAGCCCTCTCACAATATTCTATCTTGCATATATCTCAGCTTGTTGGCTGGCACTCATACACGTATACAAATAGAGACCATCATCTGACTTGAGGATGACAGGACTGGGATGCAATGATCCCATTCTTGGTCCTCTCTTTCAGGAGTCAATTAATAAATATCAGAAGGATTGTACCTTCTAAATGAAAGGATTTCATTGCATTTTGTCATGTAATATATGCTTTGTGCCTATTCTCAACTAACTTATGCCCAGATTTATTATTTAACTTTCATTACTAGAACTTATTCAATATTATTTCCTTATTTTCTTCAATATAGCCATTTTTTCTTTCCCTTTGAAATATATTTTTAAATTGTGAAATCATATACTTAAAGGAAAATTAATACTCTATAAAGAACATTTTAGTAAATCACTATAAAATGAATATTTTTGTAACTTCTACTTGGGTCAAGAAATAAAATATTGCTAGAACACTAGAAGTTCTAACTTTTTTCCTTTCCTCTAGTAGTGAACAGACATTTTATTTTTTTTATTTAGCTTTTTTTAATCGAATGAAAAATTCTTTTATTTTGTATAGTGCTTTATAATTTTCAAAAGTTTCACACACATAATTTCATAAAATCTCATAATAACCCTTTTGTTTTTCCTCACCCCTATATTACCTCTCCCCCCTTCCCTCTCCCCACTGGTAACTACTAGTTTGTTCTCCATATCTGTGAGTCTGTAGAAGCCCTAACTTTCTTAATCACAGCCCTTCCTTCTGCCTAGAGAGGTGATCAGTATACTTCCTGTTACACCAATCACCAATCACTTTCTTGATTTTACTTTTAGCATTTTCATGTAGGTAAGCATTGTTAAACTTATAATTAGTACAGGATTAGTTTTACGTGTTTTTGAACTCTAAACAAATGGAATCAAATCATATTTACTTTTTTGGTCTGGCTTATTTCACTCAATATTCATCCATGTAGCTGTGGAGTGACTGCTGTGAGGACACATTTGTTTTCATTGCTGTGTTGTACTCCACAGTAAAGACAAACAACAATGTATTTATTCCTGATGTATATTTGTGTTTTTCCCATTTTGGAACTCTTAGGGATGGTGCAGATGTACATATTCTTGAATATGTTTTTGGAAACTATGTGCACCATTTCTTTGGGTACATCTTTATAAGTGACATGGCAGGGTCTTCAGATATGTATACTTTCAATTTTTCTAGATAATGCTGAACAGCTTTCCAAAGTAATGTACCACATAATGCTCCCACAATAGTGTCCATGAGTTCTAGTTGCTTTACATCCTTAGCAATACCTGGTATTACTAGTCTTTTTCATTTTACTCATTTTATGTGTATATAGTGCTATCTTACTGTCATTTTAATTTGCATGTCCCTAATGACTGGACGTAATTTTTGGTTATATTCTTAAAATTCTAACTTTTTCAACTGTTATGCAAAAAAAATAGAAAATTAACTTTTTTTGGTGTACAGTTCTATGAATTTTAATATATGCATTAATTTGTGCAACCACGACCATAACCAGGATACAGAAGCGTCCATCATGCCAAAATATTCAGTCGTATTGTTTCTTCACTCCTAGTGTCTGGCTATCTCTGAGTCCTGCCTTTTCCATGATGCCATATGTTTAGCTATACGTAATGCATTGTTCTTCTCTGATCACAATCAAGATTTTTCTTTGCCTTTAGTTTCCAGCAGTTGGAACATAATGTGTCCAAGATAGATTTCTTTGAGTGCATCCTTTTTCAAATTTGCTGAGATTCTGAATTCTCTTAAGTGTATGTCCTTTGACCAAGTGCTCCCAATTGCCTATTTCCCACCCTCTGCTTTGTCTTGACCAAACTTTAGTCCAGCTTCTCTCTTTCTTACAGGCCCTGAACTCTGCTGGCCCTCCATCCTGAGTCCACCACCCACAAAAGTGAAAGGTGGACCTGTAGCACCTTCTCCTGGGTTACAGCTGACCACAGCAAGACTTTTCCTGTTAGGCACCCCCTGGTCATTTCCCTTTGCTTGTTCAGCTGCCCTTCCAAATATTTTGCTTATTTCTGCCAGCCTCCTTCTTTACCTTATAAAAGAAAATATATTTTCTGTAAGATCTTGAAACATCACAGATTTCTGAGATCAGCTCATTCTCTCTATTTCAATACTCTTTCTAATTAAAACCTTTCCTTATGTAAGTCCAGACTTGTTTTAATTTGATACTTTTGATAAACTTGAGAGTTTTCAGTTAACATTTCTTCACATATTTTTTTTTCTGCCTTGCACTCTTCTCTATTTTTGGAACTATGATAGCATGAATGCTAATTCTTTTGGTACTATCATATAGGTACTTAAGGCTCTCTTTTTAAATTTTATTTCTCTCTTTTGCACAGCTAAATAATTTACATCATCACATTTGCTAATTCTTTCCTCTCTTATCTCTATTTTGCTGCAATTCAACCCATCCAGTGAATTTTCAATTTCAGCTATTGTGTTTTTAAACTATAAAATTTTCATCTGTTTCTTCTTTATATTTTTTTCCTGTAATTTTCTAGCTTCCTATTCATTGAAAAAAATGTCTGCCCTTTTATCTTGGAGCATCGTTATAGCAGCTGTTTTAAGGTTTTTAGTTTTCAAATAATTGGAGTAGTTTTTGAAGCCCCATTTTTGCACCAGCCAGCTGCCAGTCTGAATGGGAGCAGTGTTCTACCCCGTGGTTCATTCTCAAACTCAGAGGCGATACCAGAATTTCATGCACAGTCCTATGAGATCACTCTCTTGATCTCCCTGCTCTTGTGATCTCACTGACACTGTCGGTTCCTGAGGCCTTCTGTTTTCTGGCTAGAAAACTGGGACTTTAGTTTCTTCACTCTTCTGCACAATCAGTGAGACTGTCTACCCTGGACCAAGCAATGGGAGGACACAGAGAAATGAGCACAGGGATTTGCCCCATACTCTTTTTTTTTTTTTTTTGCAGTATGCGGGCCTCTCACTGTTGTGGCCTCTCCCATTGTGGAGCATAGGATCCAGACGCACAGGCTCAGCGGCCATGGCTCATGGGCCCAGCTGCTCCATGGCATGTGGGATCTTCCTGGACCGGGTCACGAACCCGTGTCCCCTGCATTGGCAGGCGGACTCTCAACCACTGTGTCACCAGGGAAGCCCTGATACAGATATATTAGTAGATGAAAGAAGGCAATAAAGTTTGAAAAAAAAATCATTTAAAATAGCTCGGACCTTCAATAGGAAGACAATATAAATTCTAGTTTCCTTTAATATTTTTAATAGAGCAAGTGGATTATTATTTACTTCTTTGATATTTATTTCTGAGTTTCTTATTTTAGCAAATTTTAGACACATTTAACAAATGGATATACAGTACTCCTAACCAATGTCCTCTCCAGTGGATTCAATAATACCTTTTCCATATTATATTGTTCCAGGGAAACTACATATAAGTATCCTACTCTTCCAAAGTATTAAAATTGTTGTGACTTCTTTCTTTATTTAAAGGATATTAAAATCTTAAAGGCATCATTTTTGCAGGTGTGCAACACATCACTAACTGAGGTAACACATCAAGATATTAACTATATCTAATGAGAAGTATTATTTATAATATTGAGTATTCTTAGGTCTAAATACACACAGTTTTTATGGCAATAAATATCACATAATTATAGTTTATTATTGGTTATGATGTCAATACTCTGTTACTTTAGAGTATTATAATTCAGGTCATAATTATGGACATTTTCTTTCTAATCTGCTGGAAATGGACATAGCAATTATGATGTATGATAAAATTCTCCACCTGGCAACTGTAGTTGCCATGGCAATGACCGTGTGGGCAAGAAACACTATGATTCACTATGCTTTCTCTGTGCTTTCTCTGCTTGGCTTCATCATCTCCAAAGGGGAAGAATGTGCATCTGGCTGAGGACTGCCTCTCAGGCTCCTTTGTTATCTTCTGAGCTGCCAGTTGGAGGGGGGGAGGCATCAGAAGTGAGGAGTTGCCTTGTTAAAAACTCTTTCTCCACATAAAAAGAAGGGTAGTCTATTTTCCTAAAACACAATCCGCAAGAAAATCTGATTTTATATCATGAAAACAACATGACTATTGTGGTACTGTTATTGAAGCATGATTGATACATGGTAAAATTTAAACATATGTGCACTCTCTACATTCTGTGCCACATTTCATCTACTACAGCAATTGCAAAATGAAAAAATATATTATTGATAAATTTCAAGACTACTTTCTTTTCCTACCTGTGAGTTAAAATTTAAAAAATAATTCTATCAGTACAGAGATGTTTGGTCAATTTGCAGTTAAGATTCAATACCCAAACCGTCCATTTAACAGCTCGGATTCCTTCAGAATATTACTTAACCTCTCTGTCATTTGGTTCAATCATATATAAAAATAAAAGTAAGTTTGAAATGAGGATTAAACATGAAAATATGTTAATATATTTAAAATAGTTCCTGGCATAATAATCATTAAATGAATGTCTGCTTTCATTACCATTAAGTATCATAGTTCCTACTGAGACAGGCTGGGACCTGAGACCCTTTGCTGAAAGGCTTGCACGTGGACAGAAGTCTCCTCAAGCAACAAAATACAAAGTAATTATATAGGACTAAAAGAAACTGTGCATGAGCAGTTGGGGCAAATTCTGGACAAAAAGATATAAAAAGAAACAAACAAACAAACCTAACTGCTACTTCTGAAGAGCCAGGAGCAAACGCAGGGTACTACGCATGCCGGCTGCACTCTACACCACCAAAGGAGTGGGCCAACCACCTAAAACACTCCTCTGCCGCCCCTCTGACACACCCTACCCTCAATCCATATAAGGAAAACCAGCTCGCCCCCCACTTTGGGTAGTGATCAAGGGAACATGTTACATTACTTGTTTTTCCTCCCTCCTATGACTGCAGGAGCCCAATAAGGCCTTACCTGAATTTCTTGACTGGCCTCTTATCAATTTCTATTGATTGGGGAGGGCCACGAAACCTGGTCTGTATCTCTATAGAGTCCTTGCATTATTCTAGGCTCCCTGGGGAGTGATCTCCCTTAAACAATTTGCCTCTCCTGTCCCATGCCTTCATACTCTACTTGGAGGTGGAGTGAGATACAGCTGGAGAATACCATTGGAAGCCATTGTTCATGTTTCTCCCTTAGATGGAACTAATCTGTCAAAAACACCAAGTTGGGGGCTTTCTTCTCTAGTGGTGGGTGGAAGTAACATAGGTAGGTGTGTCCTGGTGACTGGAACTTTCCCTCTGAGGGACTGTCCCAAGGTCTATCTTGGAGACTGAATTGGTAGGCCCATTGGTCTTAGGCTGAGCTGTCCTTCTTCCACATTAATCTCTAATACAGAGATCATTTGGTTTCCATCTGATGGTTGTGCTGTTTTAGTTCTCATTCTCATGAGAGGTAGAGCTCAGATGGGAAGAAAACTATTAGATCCTCTCAAAGACACTCCCCTGTTGTTAAAATCTTCATATTTAGTTGATTTATCTTATTGACTCCATATATACATTTATTAGCACAAGCTATAGAAATTCATAAATCCCTATAAAAATCATAGAAAAGATTTTTGTGGTGGTGGTATTTTTTTCTGTAGATATTTTAGGAATTGAATTTTATTTTTCCATTTATACTACAGCTCAAGATTGTAAAGGAATTTCTGAGTAACACCAACTTATTTAGTCATTGAGCTGTATTTAAAAACCTCAACTAAACTTGGAGTTGGGAAGGCCGTAGAAGGAGTTCTCATGCCCTACCACTCTTGGTCAATTAGCCCAACAGGAAACTGTCAGTTATTGACCCCAACAGGAAGAGAGGGTACCTTGCACTTCTAAGCAGGAAGTGCAACTCCTTTACTACCTCAGCAGGAGGAAGAAAGACTTCTTTTTTGTCCAGCATCAAGCCCAGCCAATGGAAAATGCTGCAGCTCAGCCAATGAGAAGCTGTCATCACCTAAATTCTTACTTTCCTCCAAAGAACTTGCATTGTTTCCCTACTGATGATTTCCTTTCCTCGTCCTGCCCTCCCTAATATAAAAGACTTCCATGATGTGTAACCCCTTGGAGTATCCCTCTGTTTGCCAGATGAGATGCTGCCCTATTTATGAATCATGTAATAAAGCCAATTAGACCTTCAAATTACTCAATTAAATTTTTGTAACAGTTGTGATAAACTAAGAGAAGTTAAAGCACCCAGGTTGCTTATTGAAGGGACACAGATATGGACAGTGCATATCAAGGAGGGAATAAGCAGCTGTAGGTACTTAGTGTTCAAGCTACCACAGAGCACTGGGGAAATTTAGAGAAACACTTATGTAAAGCTTACAAGGCTTGTAATCCAATGACGCTAACTTCTATAGATTCCAGAAAAAGTTGAATTTATCAAAGGTTGACCACTTTTAAACAGGAAAATGAAAGCTTTGTATTTCTTTATTCCCTGATATTTTCTTCATTAGGTTGATAATACACTTGGAGATCTGTTTGCAATCTCCCTAAAAAGATTATAGGTGTTCAGTGTTCCTAATTCCTTTTTCTGAAACCCTTATCCCACTTCCTTTACTTTAGTAGGAACCCAGTCTAAAATAACTGTAAAGTGCATACACCTTAGAAAATGTAGTATTTCACCAATAATAATTTAATTAATTGATTAATTAATAATTTAGTTAATAACGTCATATATTATATAGTCATATATTTTAATTATTATATTAAATAATTAAACAATATATGTTATAAAATTATATATCATTATTTTGATTACAGATGCATTCAAAATATTGTTCCATTTTGTGGCTTTTGTTCTTTTATTATTTTGTTTTAAAAATATAACCTGTTACTATGTGTATATCAAGTTCAAGGTTTCTCAAACTATTTGATCTCTAGAGCTCTTTACACTGTTAAAAATTATTGAGTATTTCAGAGAGCTTCTTTTTGTTATATTACCATATATCAATAGCTACCATATTTGAAATTAAAATTGAGAACTTTAAAAACTATTCATTAATTTATTTGAAATGATAATAAAAATCTATTTCACACTAACATATGTATCTTATGATATATATTTTTATAAGATAACTATATTTTCTAAAACAATAGTGAGAATGGTGAGTGGCATTGTTTTAAATTTGCAAATCTCTTTAATATTAGGCTTAATGGAGACATTTGAATTCTCAAATTCTGCATTCAATTTGTTGCAATGTGTTGTTTTATTGGACATACAGTAAGAAATTCTGGCCTCAAACACATATGTGGCTGGAAAAGCAAGGAATATTCTAATAGCTTTGTCAGCTTATTGTAGATATTCTTCTTTGATACTCTAATAAAACTTGACAAGTAGTAGTTTCCTAAAGCTTAGTTGCAATGTGGAATCTGAAACGATGCCAATTTTTCACGCTCATTTACATTAAAATCCATTGGTCTATCTTACTGTTTGAATAGATCATTTGCCCATGTGTGATGCTGTAACATCACACATGGATCACTTAAAAATACTCACTCACTAATGAAACTCTTCCAGATGTTGATACATTTAATTCTATAATAGGTAAAAAAATCCATATCATATAATTACCACCCATATCATCAGGAAAGACTATAAGTGTTGAGAAGATGTCAAAGTACCAAAATTCTAATTTTCATTTGAAAGTTCAAATCTTACCATTAGGAACAAATGATGTCAGTTATGTTCCTTGAATTGACAGGTTCACTTTGTTCATTTTTGAGAACATGTCTGCCAAAATCTAAGTCTGACAACCATAGCTTGTCTTTCTGTTGTTCTATCAAGTACAAATTGTGTTCAATGAAAAATGGGACAGTTTTAGCTTGTAACTCAAATAATGGCACAACTGCTTTCCTTGAGATAGCTCTCATGCCTGAGTGAGTGGCAGGCAAGTTCTGTGGGTACTTCCCAGTTCATCACACATGATATTAAAGAGGTGTACCTATGGGTCAAGGTTTAATAAAATTAAAATGAATACTTTTTTATTGTTTCATCAAGGATATTAAGCAAAGCTAGCACTTTAATATGCATACATGGTAGTGTTGAATGTAATGACCATGTATATAGTTTGTTGCCATTGTTTGATTTGTGCTAAGGCTCTAGCTGCTTTATCCCTTTTTGCTTTGGACCATCATTGCAAATATTAGTGCAGTGGAAAAAAGCAAATAATACCCTCATATTATTATGAAAATAGCTTTGGCTTCATAAACTCTCTGAAATGGTATCTGGGAACTTCTGGAGTCCTCAAACCATACTTGAGAACTGGTGCTTTAGTTCATTCCCTCTACTTGCTTAATATTATGAATGCTTTAACTACATAGTTAAACTAATACATGTATATAACTGTGACACTATAAAATGAAATTATTGAGATTTTAGAGAAAAAAATGATCATAGTCCTGGGATGCATATTTAAAATTAGATAATCTTTAATTTTCTAATAAATAAAATAAGTAAATGTAATTTTCAATAAATAGATATACAAATTAAGCCATACAAACATTTTAGATTAAAAGAAAAAATCTAACATGTCAGAGGATGATTGAAAAAAAATTACCAAGATACAATTCCTTTGTAATGGAATAGTTATAAACATGACAAGAAAGGACTTCCACCCCAATATATCTACTATTGTTTTCTTAGTTTTCCAAAGTAAAGGTCTTATAATTATACTTTAGTGTTCACCTTCATATGTATAATACAATATAATGTCCAGTTTAGTAAATTATATTTTCAAAGTGTTTGTGTCATCAGTCTTCCTGTTATTGAAAGGTTTTCCATTAAATCCCTAAATAAATAAAAAAAAAAATGTATGGTTTCTGTTGGCAACTATAACCTTACCAAAGTCTCTCAGGCAGAATCAAAGAAGTCGAGCTGATGGTCAGTTTTTATCAAATGGCTTTTTCTAGTTACTCTGATATTAAAAAATTACTTGGATAACTCACCCACTTTCTCCTTTCTGGAAAAACTTGTCGACAAGAGGGTTTATCAATCTTTTTCAAAGGCAGGCAGAATACATCTGTTAGCTTCCAGGACCTGGGATTTGGGAGGTTTTTAATTAAATTAAATTTCACTAAAAGGTATTAGCCTATATAAATTAAAAAACAATTTTTCATCCTGTGACAATGTTTTCATTTTATATTTTCCTAGAAAATTATCTATTTCAGGTAGCTTGAATGTATACTTGTTCAATATATTTTTAAAAATTGTATATCTGTTATTTTCCCTTTCATTCTGTAGTATGCTTATTTGAATCTACATTCTTCTAATTGATCTGTTTTTCTGGGATTTTGTCTATGTTGTTGATATTTTCAAAGAAACAGTTCTAGATTTTTATATTTTCTATTATTTGGTTCTTTAGTTCACTGATTTCTTCTTTTGTCTTTTCTTATTTTATGGTATTTATAAAATTTACAAAAAATATGCATTTTTTTCTAACTTTTGTGTTGTGTTCTTGCTATTTAACATTTCTACTCTTCTGACTTAAAATGATTAAAATTCTGAGATTCTTTTAGATAGTCTCAGTGTTCTTGATTTGTCATGCTCTACTTTCATTTAGTTGTAGGTATTTCATAAGTTCCAATTTTATTTTCCACCCAAAGGGTATTTAGTCACATGTATTTAGATAATTTTCACACATAGAAGCACATACACAGTTAAAGAGTGCCAATGTTTTTTATATCTTACTTAAGAAAGCCATACTTACTTTGGGGTCATAAAGATATTCTATATTCTAAAAGCTTAACAGATTTTACCTTCTTCTTTTATGCCTTTAATCCTTCTGTAGTTGATTTTTTTGATGTAATCTTTGAGGTAGGTGTCATTTTATCCCCCCCCCATGAATGTATAGTTTTCTCAGTACAGTTTATAGAAAAGACCATGCTGCCTCACTGTATCAAAATGAAATACTATTGTATGTGAAGGTCTGTTTCTATGAAGTTAATTCTGATTGGTCAATTTGACCATCCCTGCACAAGTACCTCACTCCCATTATTACTATAACTTAAAAATATGTTTTGAAGATTGCTTCAAGGTGGCAGAGTAGAAGGATATATGCTCACTCCCTCTTGTGAGAGCACTGGAATCAGGACTGACTGCTGAATGATCATCAAACGATTATACCTCAGAAGTCTACCCACTGGAGTGAAGGTTCTGGACCCCATATCAGGCTTCCCAACCTGGGGGTCTGGCAACAGGAGGAGGAATTCCCAGAGAATCAGACTTTAAAGGCTAGCAGGATTTGATTGCAGGACCTTGACAGGACTGGAGAAAAGAGAGACTCCACTCTTGGAGGACACACACACACACACATCAGGGCCTGGGGGAAGTAGCAGTGACCCCAGAGGAGACTGAACCAGACCTACCTGCTAGTGCTGGAGGGTCTCCTGTAAAGGCAGGGGGTGGCTGTGGCTCACCACAGGGACAAGGACATTGGCAGCAAAAGTTCTGAGAAATATTCCATGGCATGAGCCCTCCCAGAGTCCACCCTGAGCCCCATCAAAGAGCCTGTAGCCTCCAGTGCTGGGTTTCCTCAGGCCAAACAACCAACAGGGAGGAAACTCAGCCCCACGCATCAGTAAACAAGTAGATTAAAGTTTTACTGAGATCTACCCACCAGAGCAACACCCACTTCTACCCACCACTAGTCCCTCTCATCAAGGACCTTGCACAAACCTCTTAGATAGCCTCATCCTCCAGAGGGCAGACAGCAGAATCAAGAAGAACTACAAT
The DNA here is from genome assembly GCF_003031525.2 of Neophocaena asiaeorientalis asiaeorientalis. Taxonomy (NCBI): domain Eukaryota; kingdom Metazoa; phylum Chordata; class Mammalia; order Artiodactyla; family Phocoenidae; genus Neophocaena; species Neophocaena asiaeorientalis. The sequence continues at coordinate 2,182,496 of NW_020175675.1, read as the reverse complement.
CCTGCAGCCTGTGGAAGGAAAACCACATTCACAGAAGGACAGACAAAATGAAAAGGCAGAGTACTATGTACCAGATGAAGGAACAAGATAAAACCCCAGAAAAACAACTAAATGAAGTGGAGATAGGAAACCTTCCAATTAAGATTTCAGAATAATGAGTGAAGATGATCCAGGACCTCAGAAAAAGAATGGAGGCAAAGATCAAGAAGATGCAAGAAATGTTTAACAAAGACATAGAAGAATTAAAGAACAAACAAAAAGAGATGAACAATACAAGAACTGAAATGAAAAATAAACTATAAGGAATAAATAGCAGAATAACTGAGGCAGAGAATGGATAAGTGACCTGGAAGACAGAATGGTGGAATTCACTGCTATGGAACAGAATAAAGAAAAAAGAATGAACAGAAATGAAGACAGCCTAATAGACCTCTGGGACAACATATTCACATTATAAGGGTACCAGAAGGAAAAGAGAGAGAGAAAGAACCCAAGAAAATATTTGAAGAGATTGTAGTCAAAAAATTCCCAGACATGGGAAAGGAAATAGCCACCCAAATATAGGAAGTGCAGAGAGTCCCAGGCAGGATAAACCCAAGGAGAAACACACTGAGACACATAGTAATCAAATTAACAAAAATTAAAGACAAAGAAAAATTATTAAAAGCAACAAGGGAAAAACCACAAATAACATACAAGGAAACTCCCATAAGGTTAACAGCTGATTTCTCAGCAGAAACTCCACAACCCAGAAGGGAGTGGCATGATATATTTAAAGTGATGAAAAGGAAGAACCTACAACCAAGATTACTCTCCCTGGCAATAATCTCATTCAGATTTGATGGAGAAATCAAAAGCTTCACAGACAATCAAAAGCTAGGGAATTCAGCACCACAAAACCAGCTCTACAACAAATGTTAAAGGGACTTCTCTAAGTTGGAAACACAAGAGAAGAAAAGGACCTACAAAAACAAACCCAAAACAATTAAGAAAATGGTAATAGGAACATACATATTGATAATTACCTTAAATGTGAATGGATTAAATGCTCCAACCAAAAGACACAGCCTCACTGAATGGATACAAAAACAAGACCCGTATATATGCTGTCTACAAGAGACCCACTTCAGACCTAGGGACACATACAGGCTGAAAGTGAGGGGATGGAAAAAGGTGTTCCATGCAAATGGAAATCAAAAGAAAGCTGGAGTAGCAATACCCATATCAGACAAAATAGAGTTTAAAATAAAGAATGTTACATGAGACAAGGAAGGACACTACATAATGATCAATGAATCACTCGAAGAAGAAGATATAACAATTGTAAATATTTATGCACCCAACATAGGAGCACCTCACTACATAAGGCAAATGCTAACAGCCATAAAAGGGAAAATAGACAGTAACACAATCATAGTATAGGACTTTAACACCCCACTTTCACCAATGGACATATCATCCAAAATGAAAATAAATAAGGAAACACAAGCTTTAAATGATACATTAAACAAGATGGACTTAATTGTTATTTCTAGGACATGCCATCCAAAAACAACAGAATACACTTTCTTCTCAAATGCTCATGGAACATTCTTCAGGATAGATCATAACTTGGGTCACAGATCAAGCCTTGGTAAATTAAAGAAAATTGAAATCATATCAAACATCTTTTCCAACCACAGTGCTATGAGATTAGAAAACCATTACAGGGAAAAATAAACATAAAAAATACAAACATGTGGAGGTTAGACAATATGTTACTAAATAATCAAGAGATCACTGAAGAAATCAAAGAGGAAATCCAAAAATACCTAGAGACAAATGACAATGAAAACACGACGATCCAAAACCTATGGGATGCAGCAAAATCAGGTCTAAGAGGGAAGTTTAGAGCAATACAATCCTACCTCAAGAAACAAGAAAAATCTCAAATAAACAATCTAACATTACACCTAAAGGAACTAGAGAAAGAAAAACAAACACAAAGTGAGTAGAAGGAAAGAAATCATAAAGATCAGAGCAAAAATAAATGAAAGAGAAACAAAGGAAACAATAGCAAAGATCAATAAAGCTAAAATCTGGTTCTTTGAGAAGATAAATAAAACTGATAAACCTTTAGCCAGACTCATCAAGAAAAAGAGGCAGAGGACTCAGATCAATAAAACTAGAAATGAAAAATGAGAAGTTACAACAGACCTCACTGGAAAAAAAAGCATATAAGAGACTATTACAAGTCACTATGCCAATAAAATGGACAACTTAGAAGAAATAGACAAATTCTTAGAAAGGTATAACCTTCTAAGACTGAATCAGGAAGAAATAGAAAATATGAACAGACAAATCACAAGTAATGAAATTGAAGCTGTGGTTAAAAATCTTCCAACAAACAAAAGTCCAGGACCAGATGGCTTCACAGGTGAATTCTATCAAACATTTAGAGGAGAGCTAACACCCATACTTCTCAAACTCTTCTAAAAAATTGCAGAGCAAGGAACACTCCCAAACTCATTCTATGAGGCCACCATCACCCTGATACCAAAGCCAGCCAAAGATACTATAAAAAAAGAAAATTACAGACCAATATCACTGATGAATATAGATGCAAAAATCCTCAACAAAATACTAGCAAACAGAATCCAAAAGCACATTAAAAGGATCATACACCATGATCAAGTGGGATATATCCCAGGGATGGAAGTATTCCTCAATATATGCAAATCAATCAAGGTGATACACCGTATTAACAAACTGAAGAATAAAAACCATATAATCTTTTCAAGAGATGCAGAAAAACTTTTAACAAAATTCAACACCCACTTATAAAAACTCTCTAGAAAGCGGGTATAGAGGGAAGCTACCTCAATAATAAAGGCCACTTATGAGAAACCAACAGCAGACATCATTCTCAGAGGTGAAAAAGTGAAACCATTTCCTCTAAGATCAGAAACATGACAAAGATGTCCACTCTCACCACTATTATTCAACATAGTTCTGGAAGTCCTAGCCATGGCAATCAGAGAAGAAGAAGAAATAAAAGGAAAACAAATTGGAAAAGAAGAAGTAAAACTGTCACTGTTTGCAGATGACATACATAGATAATCTTAAAGATGCCACCAGAAAACTAGGAGAGCTAATCATTGAATTTGGTAAAGTTGCGGGAATCAAAATTAATGCAGAGAGATCTCTTGCATTCCTATACACTAATGATGAAAAATCTGAAAGTGAAATTAAGGAAACACTCCCCTTTACCATTGCAACAAAAGGAATAAAAGACCTAGGAATAAACCTAAGGAGGTGAAAGATCTGTACTCAGAAAACTATAAGACACTGATGAAAGAAATCAAAGATGACATGAAGAGATGGAGAGATATACAATGTTCTTGGATTGGAAGAATCAATATTGTGAAAATGACTATATTACCCAAAGCAATCTACAGATTCAGTGCAATCCCTATCAAATTACCAATCGCATTTTTTACAGAAACAGAACAAAAAAAATCTTAAAATTTGTATGGAGACACAAAAGACCCCAAATAGGTAAAGCAATCTTGAGGGAAAAAAATGGAGTTGGAAGAATCAGACTCCCTGACTTCAGACTATACTACAAAGCTAGAGTAATCAAGATAATATGGTACTGGTACAAAAACAGAAATATAGATCAATGGAACAGGATAGAAAGCCCAGATATAAACCAATGCACCTACGGTCAACTAATCTATGACAAAGGAGGCAAGGACATACAATGAAGAAAAGAGAGTCTCTTCAATAAGTAGTGCTGAGAAAACTGGACAGCTACATTTGAAAGAATGAAATTAGAACACTCCTTAACACCATACACAAAGATAAACTCAAAATTGATTAAAGACCTAAATGTAAGACTGGACACTATAAAACTCTTAAAGGAAAACATAGGAAGAACACTCTTTGATATAAATCACATCAAGATCTTTTTTGACCCATCTCCTAGAGAAATGGAAATAAAAACAAAAATAAACAAATGGGACTTAATGAAACTTAAAAGCTTTTGCACATCAAAGGAAACTATAAACAAGATGAAAAGACAACCCTAAGAGTGGGAGAAAATATTTGCAAATGAATCAACAGACAAAGGATTAACCTCCAACATATATAAACAGTTCATGCAGCTCAATCCAAAAGTAGGCAGAAGACCTAAATAGGCATTTCTCCAAAGAAGACATAAAGATGGCCAAGAGGAACATGAAAAGATGCTCAATATCACTAATTATTAGAGAAATGCAAATCAAAACTACCATGAGTTATCACCTCACACCAGTCAGAATTGGCATCATAAGCAAATCTACAGACAACAAATTCTGGAGAAGGTGTAGAGAAAAGGGAACCCTCTTGCACTGTTTTGGGGAATCTAAATTGATACAGCCACTATGGAGAACAGTATGGAGGTCCTTTAAAAAACTAAAAATGAATTACCATATGACCCAGCAATCCCAGTACTGGGCATATACCCAGAGAAAACCATAATTCAAAAAGACACATGCTGCCAATAGTTCATTGCAGCACTATTTATACTATCCAGGTCATGGAAACAACTTTAATTCCCATCAACAGACAAATGGATAAAGAAGATGTGGTACATATATGCAATGGAATATTACTCAGCCATAAAAAAAGGAATGAAATTGGGTCATTTGTAGAAACATGGATGGACCTAGAGGCTGTCATACAGAGTGAGGTAAGTCAGAAAGAGAAAGACAAATATCGTATATTAAGGCATATGTGGAATCTAGAAAAATGGTACAGATGGAGCAGTTTGCAAGGCAGAAATAGAGACACAGATGTAGAGAGCAAATGTATGGACACCAAGGGGAGAAAGCAGGGGCTGGGTGGTGGTGGTGCTGGGATGAATTGGGAGATTGGGATTGACATATATACTCCAATATGTATAAAATAGATAAGTAATAAGAATCTACTGTTTAAAAAAAATAAATAAAATTCAAAAAAGTATATATATATATTTTTTGATACCTGCTAGAACAATTCCTCCCAGCATATTTTTATTAAGTATAGTTTGATTATTCTTGGCAGTTTGTATTTCCCTTATAAATTTTAGAACTGGCTTATCAAAATCCATATAAAAATTAGGGATTTTCCTTGGTAGTGTAATTTGGGGAAAATTGATATATTTAAAATATTGAGAAAAAATTTTTTAATTAAAAAAAGTAAAAACTGCATATTCCAATCCATGAATGTGTTATATCTTCTCATTAATTTAGCCTCTTACTATTTCTCAATAATGGTTTAGAATTTTCTGTGTGGAAGTCTTGTACATGATTTCTTAGATAATCCTGGGTACTTTAAATTACACTGTTACAAAATTTATCTTTTTTTAAAATACCATAATTTTTTAGTTCCTTATTGTTGGCATATAGAAATACAATTGGATTTTGTACATTGAGTTTGTATGTATAAAATTTTAAGAAGCTTTTTTGTTAATTCCAATGGTTTTATATATGTATTACTTTAGCTTAACTGCATGTAAAATGATGTATCTGCTAATAAGGAGGGTTTTTTTTCATTCTCATTTTTGTACCTTATATTTCTTTTTCTTGCCTTACTGAACTGGCTAGCATCTCCAATATAATGCAATCTAATGATTAAAAACAGCACAACTTTTTCAAATGTTAGATCTCAAAGGAAAAGTTTAACTGTATATATTTTTAAAAATTTTAGCTTATTTATTCAGAATCTTATTTCTTGAATTGCGAATACAAGAAATTTAATTTCCAGTGTTTCTTACTGATTGATTTTCTGAGATGTAATGCCCTCTAAAATAAGATCAGGTACAAATGTTATCTTCATAGTCTGCCATTTCTATTTCTTTTGGTATTCATACCACTCAAACTAGGGTTCAGGGAGCTATGAGATCTCCATTCCCAGAGAGCTTGACCTTCAAGTCCTCCTTGAGCCAATTATTTTCTATCATATTTTTATTTGGTAGACAAAGTCAACCATTGATAAACCACATCATTTTCCAAAGGAAAAGGCATTCTCCATGATTTCAGTTTTCATAACATTCAGCAGTTTTTGACTTGTACATTATAAGAAACTTTCTGGGCTTGTGCTCTCAGTCAAAAAAGCCACATATCTCTGAGGCACTAGTTGTTTATTACTCCAATGAAATATCTTCTACAGAGAAAAGCTGTTCATAAATTGGCCAAGAAATCCTAGTGCTTATGGCATGGCTCACAACATTTTACTCTTACCACCATAATGATGCTTTGACTATTATCCCAGATGCTTCACAGCATTCTTCTAAACAACATTCACTCTAAATGATGCCCCCATGTGTACACTGCTTGAGACTTTTGGTTTGTGTTTATGATCTAAACCTAGAGGAACGATTTTACACTGTTGCTCTGAGCTATAAATCCTAGACTAGAGGGTTCTAGGGTGCACACTGGTACTGGAATTTAGTTGAGATATTGCTTGAAACCTTCAAACCATTCTCAAGCCATTGGTATGAGATATCTACTTATAAAGGATACCTTTGATTGGAAGAAAAACATACATTCTTGCCGCTGATTGCTGTCACAGTATACAATATATTCAGGGAGAGTTGGTTAGAATTATGAAAGTGAGTCCTACATTTAAAATAAAAATATACAGCATAGTTATGTATACCAAGTTCTAATTGGGCTTATAGACTTCTTCCATGCAAAATGCTGAAGGCAAATGGACTGTTGTGGAATTATCATATTTGTCAACATTTTTCCCCTGAGTGACTCATTGCCATGAGTAATATACATTTTTAATGTCATCTGGTTATGAACATTTTGGCAACATTTTCCTGGATGTTCAACAAGGTCACTGTGAAGGAAAACAATGTTCTTTGGCTTCTAGCAACATTGCAGTAGTGGGTCCCTGATGTTTACAAGTCCTGATATTCTTACTTCCACTTATCACTTAAAGGATGGCTCTTTAAAAGGGAAATTCCTCTCTGTTTAAATCTCTTAGCTCAGGGGTCATGTGAAAAGTTGTGTTTGAAAGACACTGTACTTTGTGTGGCAACTTCTGGCATTTATCGATTTAGTTATTTCATCCAATTTTTGAATTTGTAAATTTTTTTACAATGATAAAGACCTGATCGTTTGAAGGAGTATTTATTATTCTAAGAGATAATACTATTATTACTTCTTTTTACTGTTATTCATAACAAAGAAGCTATGTTTGGAGCATGAAGTACAAGGAAAGAATAGTCTCATTGCTTGAGAAAGATGATTGAAGGATAATAGATGACATAGAGAAAGAAGAAACTTAATCCCATTTTCCTTCATATCAGAGCAAATGCACATTTTCTTTATATGTTGTAGGAAATAAGAAATATTTCCCTAATACATGTATAGACTTTGTATATAACAAATATATTTAAATGAGTCAGAGCCTCAGGTCAAGATTGCTTTTGCTTGGAAAATTCTTAGACATTCCAAGCTTGAAATTAGCAGGAGATTCGGCAAGACCATATTGCAGAGCAAAATAAATTTTCCTGGTTGAACTGATACTTACAAGAGATTTCCCTCATGGCTGCAACAGAAATTGACTGAGCCCAGGGCCAAAATACAGAGTTAGTGCCTTAGACCCTTTCCTGTTTTCTTGTTTTAAATTCCCTCTTCTAAAAGCACCATCTTGCTTTTTACCCCTCTATAACTCAGGTGTCAGTAAAAGAGAAATTAGAAATAATAATAATTGATAATAATAATGGCAGAGACTTACTGAACATTTAATATCTGTGTCTGAGGATCAAATAGGGTAATTAAATTGAAGGTCTTAAACAGTATCTAGCATACATTTACTGATGAATAAACATTAGTTCTTACTGTACTTCTTAATTCCTTGAAAAACACTTATTAGATAATGTTTTGGGGTTTTTTTCCAAATGAGTTTACCTTGGTGTTCAGTACATAATGAAGCCTGTCTTTACTTGTCAGATTTAATCACCTTTATTTTAGCTCTTTTAAAATGATTTCTCCACTTTAGACAGGAGGTTTTTGTGACTGTCCACAATGTTCCATGATTGTCTCTGCATCAAGCTCGTTGATGTGACACACAGACTCTCTCCTTCAATTTCTACTCCATTCTGGATTCTTCTCTGAGTTCTCTATCATCAGCTTGACCTGGTGATTCCTATTCTTGTTGCTTCATTTCCTGGTCTCACTCGTCCATACATAGTGCCTGTACCATTGGTGGTCTTGATATTCATTATGCACATTTCCTGTATACACACTCAGGAATGCAATCCCGTGAGGAGACATTGATTAAACATTTTTCTTGCAGTCCATAGACCTAGTAAAAAGTCAGATATATGATTTATGATCAAAATTGTTGAGTCATTCATTGAGCTAATTTTTAATGGCTTCTTTTTTAGATCATAAGTACAAAATTCACAAGTATTTTCAAATGTAGTCTTTAATATGACTCATTTCACAGAATTTTTTTGGTATAGAAACATCTATTGTATTCTACTTTAAGTACTATTCAGTCTTTCATTTGTTTATACAGTCAGCCATCATAAGAGTCACTGTCTGAATCAAAGTAAGGTGCACAATTTATTGTTTAGAATAAAATGAAACAGGGAAAATTTTCATTTTGGGGACCTTCAGGTAATGATGCATACTCAAACAGCTTCATCATTCATTGTAAGAGCCTTCTATTGAGAAGGACACAATAAATTTATGAGAAACAGTGTACCACTGGCTTAGTTCTCAATTCCCAGAGGTAACTTGTCAGACATTCTATATTTTAATCATTATCTGCTTCATGAGCCAACAGGACAAGCAACTATCACATGCTAGCCATCAAAAAGATGCCAACACATCTAGAAAGATTATATCCGTCACTCGATTTAGTATGATAGCTACATTCACAGGTCCTAAGGCAAATAGAATCTTATTTCAATGTCCCTCAAACCTCCAGTTTCTTAGTAAAACCTTAAGGACTGCTGACAAGGCAACTTCTGGGTTAGTTCCTCATCTCTGAAATTTATTTTCCCTGGATTACATTCCTATGAATTCTGGAGCAAGTTGGAAGTTGCATGAATATCAAAGCTGAATTAAAGAAATAATCTGTAGAAAAACTCTTTAATAACTATAATCTATGAAGTCCTAGATAGATGTCAGATGTTTCTTCGTATTTGTTGTGAGGTCCCATGCAGCCTCATAACTTCGTGTATAAGCAGGAAATGAAAATTATAATTTATAAGAACCATAATTGAAGTGTTTTTTTTCATTGTCAATTAGGGTGAGACTCGGAGAGAGAAATATTTCCCATATTCAAGAGAATATAAAAGTACAGATCCAAAATTGCTTCTTTCCGTTATCTTTTAATATCTAACACTCAAAATATGCCTTTTATTTTCCCAGTTTGTATACATGAAGCCAGGAATCTGAAAACCCACATTGTAACATATGCAGGTTTCACTCAGTAGAAGTTTCTTCTACCCTTTATAAATTTGTATATTGTAATCATATACACAAAAAGGTTGTAATATATATATATATATATATATATATAGTAATCATAAACACAAAAAGGTTGTAAAAAATTTGCATTGTAGTAAAAATAATAACTAGCTTTCATTGAGAACAAAGTAGATACCAGGCACTTACTATGCACATACTCAGGGTAATCTCATGGGATAAGTGCACTTTTTATTCCCATTTGTATAAGAAAAATATTTCTCAGTTAGATTAGGTAAATGCCTCAAAGTTATGAAGCTAAAAGTATCTGAGCTGCAAAGACTATGCCCTTCCTTCTGCCTTTTCTTCTACTGAAAAAACAAGGAAGCAAGTTAGTTGTCATTTGTTTGTCCCTCCGAATTCTTCCTTACACTTGTCCATCTTTTGTGCCCCTTGCGATTTAAGGTGGGTTTGGTTGATGGAGCTCAGCAAAACATGAGGGGAGAGGAAAAAAGTAAGGTTAGGGTTCTTATTTCCTCCCTGCAGGGACACTGAGTTTGTTAGTTTCTTTCTTTTTTCCTTTTTTCTTTCTTTCTTTCTTTCTTTCTTTCTTTCTTTCTTTCTTTCTTTCTTTCTTTCTTTCTTCCTTTCTATATAGGAATATAGTTGATGAAATTCAACAACTCATGTCAGGCAGTCCTTTCACACAACACTCTTTGTCTCTCTCTGGGTTCTAATAACTTGTCCCCACCTCACCCCTTCAGGCTTAGCAGTAGTAAAAGCACCCTGAGTTTGTAGCTGTGGGATACAGCATTATCCTACGCAATTTGAGTGTCATCTCTTTCTTGCCAGGATTCTGATAGATTTTCTTTCTTTCTTTCTTTCTTTCTTTCTTTCTTCCTTTCTATATAGGAATATAGTTGATGAAATTCAACAACTCATGTCAGGCAGTCCTTTCACACAACACTCTTTGTCTCTCTCTGGGTTCTAATAACTTGTCCCCACCTCACCCCTTCAGGCTTAGCAGTAGTAAAAGCACCCTGAGTTTGTAGCTGTGGGATACAGCATTATCCTACGCAATTTGAGTGTCATCTCTTTCTTGCCAGGATTCTGATAGATATATGGAGTCCATCAGAATCTGTTTCAGGAGAAATAAATTGTGTAATTCATGTGTATTCATGTGCAATTGTCTTACCTCTATAAAGAGGATATAATCACAGGATATTATAAGATGCATTAAGATAGACATATCAGACCACTTAGCACAATTTCTGTCTCATATAGAGTATTTCATATATTTAGTTAAAGCAAAATATGAATTAATAAATACATTAAATAGTCAAATTACTAATCTGTCTTACCATGCTGCTATATGAATAGATTTTGGTACTGTCCCTCAGATTTTCTCATTCTCTTTCTGCTGTCCTGCAATTCAGGACACATGTTATGCTCTAAAATTTTTAACTAGTATTTTAACTGACCTGTGTTATCATTCCATATCAAATTCAAAATGATAATGACATTTCCCAAAAGTGCCATGGGGAAATGCAATTTATTGAAGAATAAAAGTTTGGGGTTCCTTCTGCTAAGCAGAACATAGATTTGAGTAAAATTAGAAAGTACAGGGTCATGTTCATTGAATACTGGGAAGGTGACAGACTTAGAGAGATCATTAGTATCAATGATGGCACAAAAATGTTTCAGTATCAACCCAGCTAAGCCAGATCAGATCTGTTCACCTCCTTTAAGTTTCAATCATGTTCACTGTTATTTGTATCCTTTGGTAGTAATAAAAATATTGCAAATAAGATTTTCCATGAAGACGGGGCTTCCCTGGTGGTGCAGTGGTTAAGAATCCACCTGCCAATGCAGGGGACATGGATTTGAGTCCTGGTCCAGGAAGATCCCACATGCTGCGGAGCAACAAACCCATGTACCACAACTATTGAGCCTGCGCTCTAGAGTTCACGAGCCACAACTACTGAGCCCACGTGCCACAACTACTGAAGCCTGTGTGCCTAGAGCCCGTGCTCCGCAACAAGAGAAACCACTACAATGAGAAGCCCGTGCACCGCAATGAAGAGTAGCCCTCACTCGCCACAACTAGAGAAGGCCAGAGAGCATCAATGAAGACCCAATGCAGCCAAAAATAAATAAATAAAATTAAAAAAAAAAAGATTTTCCATGAGGATGTTGATGGCACTGTCTGGATTTCCTTGTCCTTTTTTCAAACACGTGAATACCATGAACCAATGATGCTCAATCTAGAAAAAAATCTAGCTTAGGGAACATTACTTTGGCAAACTATCTGATTCTACCCTTCATGGATCCCCACCCTACAACAATCATATCATCTTCTATAATGCTTGGTACCCTGACATACCCCCTATTACCTTGCAACGGTTACTTTAATGTGTCTCCATTGTTGGATGTGGCCCTTTATGAGCATAGCATAGAACATGACATATAGGAAGAGCTCAATCAATGTTTGCATAATTTAAGTAAGAAAGCCATGACAACAATTAAAAATAAGGTACTAAAGATCTGAGACTATGTTTCATGGATAGTAAGGCATCATCTTTAACATGATCCCTGACATTTTCTCTGATAATTTTGATTTGGTTTTATGGGAAAACCCCAAACATTTCATACTAATGATAGGCAAATGGGTACCTAAATCACCTTACTTTATAGTTTAGCCTTATTTATGTCCTATTACCCTGCCCCATTCATAATATAATTGTCAAAAATATTTATTTTATTTACATTTATAACCACATACATGTGTAATAATTTTTACTTTAATCATCAAGCATAATTTAGAAAGCTCAAGAGGAGGAGGATTGTGTGTTGTATTTAACACACTCCATTTTTTTTTCCTTCTTGATGTTTTGAGATTCCTTCTTGTATTGTTTCTCTCTGCTTAAGTCATTAGTCTTTTAGTCATTTTTTAGAGTAGGTCTGCTGTTGAAAAATTCCCTTAATATTCATTTATCTGAAAATATCTTGATTTTTCTTCCTTCTTGAAGAATATTTCCACTGGAGGTAGAATTCTGGGTTAACAAGTCTTTTATTTTAATACTTGAACAATGTTTTGCTACTTTCTTTTGGCTTCCAGGATTTCTGATGAAAAATGTGTTGTCGTTATAATATTTTCCCCCTATAGTTAAGCTATCATTTTTCTGTGTCTCTTTCAGGACTTTTATTTCCTTTATCTTTAGTATTCAGAAATTTGAATGTGTTTTGGTGTGGATTTCTGTGGATTTATCCCTTTTTGGAGTTCACTTATCTTCTTGAATAGGTAGGTTTCTGTCTTGTGCCAAATTTGGGGAGTTTCACTCATTCTTTTTTTCTTTCGAAAACAATTTTCTTAGAGCAGTTGTGATTGTACAACAAAATTGAGAAGCCAGTACAGAGATTTCCCATATACACTCTGACTCTACACAGGCACAGTTTCCTCCTATATCAACATATTGACCAGGGTGGTACTTTTTTTTTTTTTTTTAATTTAGCCAAGGATAAACCTACATCAACACATCATAATTGCTCAAACTCCATAATTTACCTTAGCATTCACTCTTGGTGTTCTATGTTCTATGGTTTTGGACAAATATATGGATATCATGACAAACATCCATCATTATAGTGTCATACACAGTATTTTCACTGCTCTAAAAATCTTCTATGCTCTGCCGATTTGTCTTCCCTTCCCCCCCACCCCCACAAATACTAATTGTCTCCATAGTTCTACCATTTCCAGAATATAATATAGCTGGAATCATATAGTAGATAGCCCCTTTATGTTTGTTTTCTTTCACTTAGTAATATGTATTGAAGTTTCCTCCATGACTTTTCATAGCTTGATAGCTCATGAATGTTTTCAGTGCTAAATAATATTTCATTGTCTGGATGTGCCACAATTTATTTCTCTAACCACCTATTGAAAGACATCTTTGTTGCTTCCAAATTTTGGAAATTATAAATAAAGCTGCTATAAACATCAGTGTACAGGTCTTTGTATGTACATAAGCTTTCAACTGCTCTGGGTAAATATCACGGAGTGTAATGTTGCATCATATAGTTAAGGGTATGTTTAGTTTCATAGGAACCCACAAAACTATCTTTCAAAGTGGCTGTACCATTTTGCCTTCTCCCCCAGCAACTTATGAGACTTCCTGTTGCTTCATACCCTCACCAACATTTGATGTTATCAGTGTTTTGGAGTTTGACCATTCTAATAGGTGTGTAGTAGTATCTCACTGTTGTTTTGATTTGCATTTTCCTGATAACACAGGATGTGAAGCATCTTTTCACATATTTATTTGCCATCTGTATAGCTTCTTTGGTGAGGTGTCTATTAAGGTCTTTGGCTCCATTTATATTCAGGTTGTTTGTTTTCTCATTGATGAGTTTGAGTCCATAGTATATTTCATATAATAGTCTTTTGTCAGATGTATCTTTTGTAAATATTTTCTCCCAGTCTGTGACTTGTTTCCTCATTATCTTCAGATGGTCTCTTGCAGAGCAGAAGTTTTTAATTTTAATTAAATCTAACTTAATTATATTTTTCATGGATAGTGTCTTTGATGTTGTATGTAAATAATCTATGTCATTCCGAAGTCACCTAGGTTTCTCCTATGCTATTTTCTAGGAATTTTATAGTTTTGTGTTTTATGCTTAGGATTATGAACCATTTTGAGTTAATTTTTATGACGGGGGTAAGGTCTTTGTCTGGATTTATTTTTTTGCATGTTGATGTCCCGTTGTTCCAGTACCATTTGTTGAAAAGACTATCTTTGCACCAATGTATAGCCATTGTTGATATTCATAAAATAACTTGCTGGAATTTTGATTGGTATTGGACTGTATATATAGATCACATTGGGAATATCTGAACTCTTGACAACGTTGAGTCTTCTTATCCATCAACATGTATTTTGTCTCCATTTATTTATTTCTTTTATGATTTTGTTCATCAGAGTTCTGTCATTTTCCTCATACAGATCTGGTACATATTTTGTTAGATTTATACTTAAGTATTTTATTTTTTTGTGATGCTAATGTAAATAGTATTGTGTTTTTAATTTTAAGTTCCATTTCTTCATAATTGGTATATAGGAAATCAATTGACTTTTGTATATCAACCTTGTATCCTGCAACCTTGCTATTATCACTAATTAGTTGAAAGAATATTTTGGCTCACTCTTAGATTTTCTACATAGACAATCATGTCATCTGTAAACAAAGACAATTTTATTTCTTTCCTCTCAATCTGCATGCCTTTTCTTTTTTTGTTGCATTAGCAAGGACTTCCTGTGTGATAATTTCTTCTTTGTCATGGTGTATAATTCTTTTTGTACATTTTTTAATTCAATTCTTTAACTTTTAAAATATTTTTGCATCTAAGCTCATGAGAAATATTGATCTGTAGTTTTCTTTTCTTATAATGTCTTTGTCTGTTTTTGGTAATAAGGTATCACTGGCCTCAGAATGACTTAGCAAGTATTCCTGTTGCTTTTATCTTCTGAAAGAGATTGTAGAGGATTGGTATCATTTCTTCCTTAAGGTTTGGTAGAATTCACCAGGAACCCACCAAGGCCTGGTGTTTTCTATTTTGAAAGAGTATTAATTATTGATTCAATTTCTTTAATAGATATAGACCTTTTCATGTTGTGGTCTGAGGGCAGATACTGTATAACTTCTATTCTTTCAAATTTGTTAAGGTGTTCTTCATGGCTCAGGATATGGTCTATCTTGGTGAATGCTCCATGTGAGCTTAAGAAAAATGTGTATTCTGCTGTCATTAATTGAATTAGTCTATAGATGTCAATTATATTTAGTTTATTGATAATGTTGTTGAGCTCAACTGTGTCCTGTTCAACTGCTTTTCTGCCTCCTAGATCAGTCCATTTCTGAAAGAAGGGTGCAGCTATTATTTTTTAGAGTAGTTCATCAGTCCATCCTCTTTCTCCTCTCCTTTCAGGATTCTGATACAGGAATGTTAGATTTTTTAAAATATTTTATTTATTTATTTATTTGGCTGTGTTGGGTCTTAGTTGCAGCACACAGGCTCTTCATTGTGACATGTGAGATTCTTTGTTGTGGCTCAGGTCTCTTTGCTGAAGCACACAGGCTTCTCTAGTTGCAGTGTGTGGGCTTCTCTTTAGTTGTAGCACATGGGCTATCTAGCTGTGACATGCGGCCTTAGTTGCCCCTCAGCATGTGGGATCTTAGTTCTCTGACCAGGGATTGAACCCATGTCCCCTGCATTTGGAATGCAGATTCTTAACCACTGGACCACCAGGGAAGTCCCACTAATGTTAGATTTTTGTTGTTGTTATAGTCCCACAGGCTGCTCAGGCTCTGTTTACATTTTTTTTCTCTTGTTTAGTTGCTTAATTTCTGTTTTTCTATCTTCAAGTCCATGGATTCTTTCCTCTGTTTTCCATTTTGCTGTCATGCTTACCCATTCAGTGTTTTATTTTGGCTACTATATTTTTCAGGTATTAAATTGCCATTGAGTTCTTTGTATCATCTATTACTTTGTTGGGATTGTCTTCTTTTTTTTTTTTTTTAATTTGTTCCAAATGTGTTTATAATTGCGCATTGAAGTATTTTTTATGATAACTGCTTTGAAATGTTTGTCAGAAAAGTCTAAAATGTCTGTCATATCCGTGTTAGCATATGTTGATTGTCTTTTGTCATTCAAGTTCAGCTTTTCTGGGTTTTTAATATGACATGATATTTTTTACTGAAATTTGGACATTTCATATTAGTTATGAAACTCTGGATCTTATTTAAGGCTTATATTTTAGCTGGTTTTCTCTGACACCATTCCATCCGTAGAAGGGAGTATGGCATCATCCTTTTACCTCCAGATGAAGGTAGAAGCCCAGGTTACCCAGTTGGCCTCCATTGACATCCACAAAGGAGTGGCTAGAAGAGGGAATGAACAGAATCTCATAGGAGCTTTTGGAAGAAGCATGATCCTGCTGACATCTTGATTTCAGGCTTCTATCCTCCAGTACTCTAAGGGAATAAATTTCTATTGTTTTTAAGCTACCCAGTTTGTGATAATTTGTTATAGCAGCTACAGAAAACTAATGCAATTGTCCCTATAGAAAATCTAATGGAATCTACCCAAACTCAAATAGAGGTAATAATGTTTAGCAATATCACAGAATATAAAAATCAATAGTATTATATAAATTAGTAATAAACAAAGATAAATTAGTGTAAAAATAAGAAATATTTGGGAACTAATCTGTTAAAAGAAATAAAAGATGTGTACACGGAAGATTTTAAAGCACTGATAGATAAGTTGAAGGAGATTTAAATAAATGGACTCAATTTTGTTAAGACATAAGTTCTCACCAGATTTATACATAGATTCAATATAATGCCTAACAAATGCCCAGCAGGTTTTTTTTCCTTTTTAAGAATCTGAAATATTGATTCTAAATTTCAATTGGAAAAGCAAATAGTCAAGAAGAACAAAAACATCTTTGAAAAACAGGAACAAAGTTTGGAAAACAACACCACTTGATTTTTAAAAATATGTTAAAAACGATGTCAATCTAAAAGAATCAATGAAATAGAATTAAGCATCCAGAAATAGACCTACAAATATTCATAGGCAATTTCATGGAGTAATTTTTTCAACAAATGATGCTGTAACTATTGGATAGTCACTAGAAAACAAAACAAACAAAACTTGAATTCATACCTTGAACCATATTCAAAAATTAAGCCAAAATAGAGAAAAATCTTAAATGTAAACATAAGATTATGAGACTTTTAGAAGAGAATACAGTAGAACACATTTATAGCCTTGTTTAGGCAAAATTTTCTTACATATGACACCCAGAGCACAATCTATTAAAGAAAATATTGATAAACTGGAATCTAAAAAAATTACAAGCTTGTGCTCTGAAAAAGACACTGTTATGATAATGAAAACAAGGCATGTACTGAGAGAAAATATTTGCAAAGCGTATATCTGTTAAAATACTTATATCCAGAATAATAAGTACCCCCAGTATTTAATAAGAAAACAAATGAATAAAAATGAACAAAAATTTTGAGCGTACAGTTTAGTAAAGAAGTTTACATGTGGCAAATAAACACATGTAAAGATGCTTCAAATCATTAGGCATTTGGGAAATGCAAATTAAAACCACAATGTGATGTCACTACACACCTGTTAGAGTGGCTAAAAGTAAAGTCACTGACCATATCTAGTGTTGACAAGGATATGGAGAAACTGAAACTTGCATACACATTACTGGGAATTTATAACCAGTTTGAAAAAAGTTTATCAGATTCTTTAAAATTAAATATTTAAAAATATTTTTATTGTTATGTAGCCATTTTAATCCTAGAAATCCATTTTTTTTACCCAAGAAAATGAAAGAATGTGTCTTTGTAAACACACATACATGGATGTTCATAGCAGTGTTATTTGTCACAACTCCAAACTGTAAACAGATGAAATGTCCATTAACAGGGGATAAACACATTTTAGTATAGCAATAAAATGGGAAAAAAAGAAGGAATGAACCATTGGTATATTCTACACATAACTGAATCTCAAAATAATTTATCCCAATGGAAAGAATTTGAACTAAAAGACATACATACTGTATAATTCAACTCATGTACATTTTTATAAAATTCAAATTAGCATATAGTGGCAGAAAACAGATCAGTGGTTCTTTGGTGATGGAGCATCAGGGTGGGATGTGATGGAGATATTACCAAGGGTCATTAAAAAGCTTTAGGAGTGATGGATAGACTCAATATTTTGACTCTGGTGAATTTTTTGGTGGATGTATACATATGTCAAAATTTATCAAATTGTGTACTTTAAATATATTCAGTCTATTGTATGTCAATTACGCTTCAAAAATTTGTTTAAAAAGAATATATTTAGAATGGCATTAAAAGATGCTTAGAAGTAAATTTAATGAAAGATGTGAATTGCTGTAGGACTAGTATTTGTGAACATACACAAATTGACTTTAAATTTTATATGAAAATGTAAAGGGTAAATAGAATTAAGACAACTTTGAAGAAGGAAATGGGAGGACTCATTCTACTAGGTATCAACACTAATTATAAAGTCCCAATAACAGAATGCACATATAGACAAAAAGAATAGAAATTCTAGAAATAGGTAACACATAATATTGAAACATAATATATGACAAGGTGGCACTTCAGAGCCATGGGGTAGCAGTGGTGTTGAATCTTGACCTTAATCCACTATACAGAAATCTAAATAACAAGTTGATTGTAGATGACAATATTAAAGAAAAAAATTGAGCTTTTAAAAGATAATATAGAATAAGATCTTTTCAGTCTTATGTAGAGAAATATTTCTTAAACAAGACACAAAAGAACTACACTTAAATTTTAAAAAATTGACATATTGGACACAAAAATATTTCAACGGGACACAAAAAGAACATAATGGATATCTGATAAATTGGACTACATTAAATTTAGAATCTTTGGTCCATGTAACATTGTTTGAGGATGAGGAAGTTAAGCTGAGGCTGGGTACTAAACAATACAATTTTTGAATGTTTTATGTGTGATAGTATTTGTTTCCCCATTTCCATATGGGCAATGACAATAGGAGATCTATTTTTGAAGCTGTAGTAAGAGATATTTTGGTTAGTTTTTGGATGAACTTACTAAGAGGATTCAGAAAACTTATCTGAATATTTTACAGGGTTAAAAATCCAATGAAATAAAATAGCAATTTACTTCTCTGGAATAGGTTAAATGGCTAAGTCCATGATAGCTTGTTATTGCTAAAAATAATTTATTTGGGGAAATGTGTTGTTCACTGATCTCCTGATACATTCTTCAAGGAGAAGATGTTAGACTGACATTTTAAAACTCACATCTGTATTCCTAACAGAATCATAAACTTAATGACATATTCTACCAAATGATAATAGTTGGGACAGTGATCTAACTCAGCTTCCCAGTGAGTCTCAAAAAGGAGAAGGCTGCAGTGGGAATGCAAGCTAGGAAAATGTGGATTGTACTGGGGAGTCATATTTTTATAAAACATTTGTTTAAGTTAGAAAAAACAATAGCAGAAGAGAAAGGACTTCTGTTTTTAGTCAAGAAGTTGTAAATATAAAACTGGGCAAACATGTGAAGCAACGCTTTCAAGGAATTGGAACACAGAGAAGAGAAATAAAATAACCCAAGCAATTTTGAAAAATCAGAACAAAATTACAGAACTTACACTCCCTGAGTTAGAGACTAATTACAGTTTTAATAATCAGTGCAATGGGTATTGGGGTAAGGATAGTTAAACAGATAAACAAAATATAAAGTATAGAGATAGACCTTCATATTTGTGGTCAATTGGTTTTTTGACAAACATGTTAATGTTGAGGCCATTTAATAGAAAAAGATATGTTTTTAAACAAAGACCATGGACCGACTATATAAATTTTTAGGAAAAAATAAATTTTGATCCCATATCACACCATACAGAAAAATTAATTTGAGACATAGACATAAAAGAGACTTAAATTTTAAAGTAAACTATAAACTTGCTGAAAGAAAACAAATGAGCATATCTTCATGATCTTGGGAAAGGCAAAGAATTTTCAGAGAGAATACAGAAAACACTAAATATAAAAACTTTTAAAATGCATAGATTGATTTTCATCAATACTATAATATTTTGTTCATCAAAGATATGGAAAGAAAATAAAAAGGCGAGGCATATACTGAAAAAAATATTCTTGGCACATATCCCTGACAATGAATTTGTAACCAGAATACTAATGATATCTTACTAATTCATAATAAAAAGAAAAACAGCTCCAAAAATGGTCAATATATTTAAACGTTACAGAATAGCATATATAAATGATCATTAAACAAGTGAAATGTATTAGTGTCATTATTAAGTAGCAGGTAAATGCAAATTAAAACTAAAATGATACACAATTCCACACCCAGAATAGGCAAAGTACAAAGAGGTTCACAACACCAAATATTGGTAAACATGTGGAATAACTAGAACTTTGAGTGTAATATGGTACTGTACTTTGGAAAACTCTTTCTAAAAATGTGAAACTTATATCTCCCTTCTGACGTAGTAAGTCTACTAAGGTATATACCCAAGAGAAATAAAAAATACATGTTTAATACAGATGGCCAAGAGGCCTATGAAAATTATTAGAGAAATGCAAATCAAAACTACAATGAGATATAACCTCACACCAGTCAGAATGGTCATCATCAAAAAGTCTACAAACTATAAATGCTGGAGAGGGTGTGGAGAAAATGTAATGCTCCTACACTGTTGGTGGGAATGTAAATGTACAGCCACTATGGAGACCAGTATGGAGGTTCCTTTAAAATCTAAAAATAGAATTACCATATGATCTTGCAATCCCACTCCTGGACATATATCAGGAGAAAATTCTAATTTGAATAAATACATGTACCACAATGTTCATTGCAGCACTATTTACAATAGTCAGGACATGGAAGCAACCTAAATGTCCATCAATAGATGAATGGATAAAGAAGATGTGGTGCATATATACAATGGAATATTACTCAGCCATAAAAAAGAATGAAATAATGCCATTTGCAGCAATATGGATGTACCTAGTAGAGATTATCATGCTAAGTGAAGTCAGACAGAGAAAGACAAATATCATATGATATCACTTATAAGTGGTAGCCAAAAGAATGTTACCAATGAATTTATTTACAAAACAGAAATATACTCACAGATTTAGAAAACAAACTTCTAGTTACCAAAGGGGAAAAGTGGGGGAAGGGATAAATTAGGAGTTTGGGATTAACATATACACACTACTATATTTAAAATAGATAACAAACAAGGACCTACTGTATAGCACAGGGAACTCTACTCAATATTCTGTAATAACTTAAATGGGAAAATAATTTGAAAAAGAATAGATATATGTATATGTGTAATAAAATCACTTTGCTATATACCTGAAACTAACACAACATTGTAAATCAACAATACTTCAATATAAAATAAAAAAATTTAAATATATATTTAAAAACACTTGCACAAGAACGTTTATAATAGTTCTAAGCTAGAAAGAACACAAATGTCATCAACATAAGGATGAATAAATTATTGCAGTATATTCATCATAATGGAACACTACTCAACAATACAAAAGAATTAACTACTGATACACAAGCAGCATGGAAGTTTATGTTATGCAAAAGAAGCCAAACATACATCAGAGTATACTAGTATAACTCCATTCATGTAAAGTTCAAAATCAGAGAGAATTAATCTATGGTGATAGAAATCCATAGTGGTTGCCTATGGGAGGAAGAGTGGCTTGGGGTTGAATGGAAAATGGCATGTAGGATCTTTAGGGGATGATGGGAATGTTCTTTATTTTGGTGTGGGTGTTGGTTAAATGAGTATAAACATTTAACCAAAACTCATTGAATTGTACACTTAATTCATATGCATTTCTCTATATGTAAATTTCCCCTCAATAAAAATATTTAAAAACATATGAGCTAACATATGTAAAATGTATGCATGTTACACCTCACATCGAAGATGAACTAACAGTACCCAGAGACTGTGCAAATTTTACCCAGAAGATGTGCAGGAGAGGACACATTTTACTCTCCATCCCTTAGTCCACCTCATAGAATCACAAAGACATTAATCACCAGTTGTTAAAAGTAATTCAATATTTAACACATAGTGCATTAGTAAAAGTCACAATCATAAGAAAATTCAAATCATACAATGCCTTAAATGTAATAAAAACCTATTCCTCATTCACATAATTTCCAAATTGATGCTCTTGATTGGTGGGTAGATCCCCTTGAAATGTCCATTCAGGGACTGAGCCTTCCACTGGTGGCTCTGCCATTTACAAGGTCACAACCCATCTTGTCTCCATTCCAGCCAGCTGGAAAGGAAAACAGCTTGAAGAATCATGCCTGGTAAGATTTAAGGTGTGGGACTAGAAGGAGCATACAGCACTTCTACTCACATTCCATTTTCTAGAACATAGTCACATGGCCACATCTCACTGCAAAGGAAGAATGGAAATATAAACTAGCTATGTGTTCAGTGAGAAAGCAAGTCTGGTGAACAGATAGCCAATCGTTATCACATCTATGAGGAGTCCATGTGCAAGGAAGGAATTCTGGTTTTTTTTTCCTCATTTTCTCCTTCTTTTGTCAGCTTCCACTGAGGAAGATGTGCAAAAGCTACCCTGTATGAATATGAATATCAAGTAGTTATCACTCATTCTTAAATATTCTGAAAGCCAAATTGCTACGCATGTGTGTGAAGCCATCACATTTTATTATGTTTGCTGGGAACAAGCACCCTGAATGAATGACTATGTATCTATGATCCAGAGAGCCCTGGGGATCCTCAGAAAATGATCAAAATGTCCATGAATCCACATAAAATCTAAGTAAGCATTGTCTGCCTAAATAACATTTTTCACACATTTGTGTCTTTCATTTTTTCATAAATAATAGCATATTCTAGTTAATGTCTTATTAAATTCATAGTAGAATTTTGTTACCATACATGTTTTGAATTACTTTTATTTTCATTTTAGAATGGAGTTCTTACATCAAAATGCTTGGAAATCACATATTCTAGATGATTACCAGCTGTCATCATTACTGTGGCCAAAACAACAGTCTGTTTGAAGACATGATTTAATTCAGATTTTTTAAAAAGTCAATCAAATTATTTCTCGGCCTTAAAATCTTATACAATCTTGGGCTTCCCTGGTGGCACAGTGGTTGAGAGTCCACCTGCTGATGCAAAAAAAAAGAGAAAAAAAAAGAAAATCTTATATATTCTTGAAGTCTCAGAACAATTATATTTTCTACAAGATTTTTTCATTTTAAGAATTAAAAGTCATCACAGCAAATTTCCTGCTGGGAGGCATCCAATCATATGAGCAGTAAATACCAAGACCACAGAATTTTTTTTTTTGTGTGTGTGTGTGTTACGCAGGCCTCTCACTGTTGTGGCCTCTCCCGTTGTGGAGCACAGGCTCCGGATGCGCAGGCTCAGCAACCATGGCTCACGGGCCCAGCCGCTCCACGGCATATGGGATCTTCCCGGACCGGGGCACGAACCTGTGTGCCCTGCATCACCAGGTGGACTCTCAACCACTGTGCCACCAGGGAAGCCCCTGAATTTTTGATATAATCATAGATTTATCCTCTCACTAGGTCTCTTTAAGAAATATTCCTCTCTGTTCATCACTCATCAATCTTTTTACTTTTTTCTTAGGTTTTGAGATGGATAATACTGTGTTGTGCACCCCGTCTCTAAGGATCCTCTCAAATTGACCATCAAACCAACAAAAGCATCTTACTACCTGCTACTCAGGGTTCTACCTGCTATTTACACTGCACCAACTCCACAAACCAGCAGGTCTTTACAATTTTTACAATTAGTAGCTAGTATTATATCCTTCGTATTATTAACTCCACATAAAAATGCAACTTCATTGAATTCACATTCACATCTGCACCAAGAGGAAACATTAACTCTCTAAGGGTGAGAAGAAGGCAAAACGAGGAATACAGAAAGTTATGGAGATTTTCACCTTCCAGCCAGTATCTAGGTTTCCTGTAAGGCAGAGAAATTAGAATCTGGCTATGAAAAGAGTAGACATGGAAGATATTCCCTAAATATTAGGACTATTAAAAAATACATTCCACCTCTTGTTTCTAAGGCAAATGAAGGCAAGTTGTTTTACCCTGTAAATAAGTGTTTTGACATCTTCATTAATAAACAAACCAGTAATGAAGGTAGATTATAAGATGTTGTGACACTGATGAATGGAACTGAGATGAAACATTCCAGGCACTGGCCACTGCTTCCTTCTGGAAATACAGACTCCTCTCATGACAAACGCGTGATGCTAAGAGTGGGTGACAACTTTTGAATAACAGAGAGCAATGTAAGTATTAAATGAACTAATAGATTGTAATCTTGAGTTATTCCATTATTAAATAGTGAGCTCAAGCCCTCCTTCAAAACATAACTAAAACAGGGATTTCCAAACAACTCCCATATAACATCAGACAGTATAATTGGTATTATTAAGTTACATTTTAAAATAAAGTTAAAAATACAGTATATTCTAAAAGTCACAGAAATGTCTTATGATCATTGCTTATGAACTTCCTTAAAAGGTCTTAAGATATTAAAAGCCTTCCAAATCAGGATCCTTTGGCAGCCTGTGACTGCTGATATCATTGAGTTGATTGCCCAACTCTAAGTGAATTAGTCCAGCATAAAAGCTTATTTTGTTGCCTGAGCAGAAATGAGAAAAGGCAAAGTCATCAGTGACAGTTTTTAATGACTAAATGCTAAGAAGCAATGTCTCCTAACACCCTCACTAAATTCTCTCTTAAAAGTCATTACAGATACTCTTCTCTTCTGAGGGCTGGTTTCCTTTTTGTGTCTCTAAATAGATTTTGGGAAAAAAAGCTACTGTCCATGGCTGTCACTATTAATTAGTATCTCCTGAGGGCTGCTTCCTCTCCAAGGCACTCACCATCCCCGGCCAGACCCTACAGGGACTTACAGAAAAACCTTGTTTACTCAGCGTGGCTCTCATGCTTGTATTATTTGATGGCATTATGGAGAAGGACTCATCGGCGTCTCTCTGTAGGAGTTGAAGTCAATTTTATATGTGGTGAGGACTTCACCTGTGCTAATCTTGGACTGATGAATCCTCAGCTGGACATAAAATTTTAGGAAAAAAACAACAACTGTGAGGTGAATTATGCAGCTTATAAATTACAAGCAGTGAAAACACTTCTATTGAGTTATCTTTATAAATCTATTTTTATTCAATGTTGTTTCACACATTCCTTATTATTATTTATTTTTCTCTTCTTAAATATTATGTTGCTTCTCATGAGAAAATGACTTTCTGAGGAAATTGACATGGCAGTCTTTTCAGATGTGGCAGGTAGTTTTTAAATTTATGTGTATAATAATAGAAATTCTTTCCAAGGGTGTTTGTAGACTCAGAAGCTAATGTGCCAAATTCAGCCACATTTTTGATCAGAGGTAGTTGAAGGGTATCTATTGTTTTTCTGTTCTCTCCATTCCATTTTTCCTTCTCTTGGTAACAGGATTCAGCCCCAGAAGTGGGTGTGAGACTCACTCGGGGCCTGTTGTGACCATCCCAAAACCTTCCTCACTGCACTGTGTAGAGAAGAAGCTTGTTTATCTGTAGCTTCAAGACTGAGATGAGGGAGCTGGGGACTGCTGGTGGTCATGGTCCTTCCTGAAGGAGAAGCCAACTGGAGAGGTGAAATTGGTGAGGAAATAGACTCAGAGAAGATAGGGTGAGAGGCCTGGGGCTCTTGGGGGTTTACAGTTGTTTGTAAGGTAGGATCCTCCTTTCTAAAGTATGGTAATATCAGGTTGATAATCTCTCCTTTTACTTGAGCATTTGAATTGAATTTCCATCCTTCAGCTGCCCTAATCAGTTTGGAAACCCAGTGTCTTTCTGGGATGGAAGACTCCATACAAGTCTTTGTGGTGTT
The DNA here is from genome assembly GCF_003031525.2 of Neophocaena asiaeorientalis asiaeorientalis. Taxonomy (NCBI): domain Eukaryota; kingdom Metazoa; phylum Chordata; class Mammalia; order Artiodactyla; family Phocoenidae; genus Neophocaena; species Neophocaena asiaeorientalis. The sequence goes on along the minus strand of NW_020175675.1, from coordinate 2,156,469 downwards.
CAGTCTCTCTAGTTTCCATCCCTACCTTCCCTGATTAATGATGATTAGAAACAGATAAATGCTCCTATAAATTGGTACTTGCTGTGTGCTAAACACGAGACTAAGTACTTCACATGCACCATCACACTGAATTTTCTCTGTAACCCTGTGAGGAAGATATAATCATTTTTTCCTTTTCAGAGATGCAGAAGTTACTAAGGTAAGGTGCACTACCAGCAGGTTGCCTGATTTGAACCCAGAGCCCACCTTCTTAATTTCCCATCAGGTAAATCTGGAAATCTCAACAGTGGGCTAGAATAATAGGGAGGCTTCCGAGGAAAGGGGTGGTAGAGGTGATGTGCTTTTCCTTATTTGTCTCAATTTACATGTTCTCTGATTTTGTTGAGACAAATCTACTATCAGCATAGGTGGTGCCCGATTTGTTTCTATGGGTTTCTTGTTCACAAACTATAATTTGAAATCTCTCATATAGAAAAAAACAAAATTTAATTTTTGGAACCATAGACCAACTACAGATTTTTTGTAGAAAGCTACTGAATATTTATTGCTTTCATGCAAAATGATAGCCTTATAGTTTCCCATATGTTCAATGTTACTGGGTATTGACATAAAGAAGTGATTTCTCAAACACCCATGGAATCCTACAAATGCTGTCTGCCCAGTGATATTTACAACATAAAAAAATGTTCACACTTTCTCTCACTTCCTGATACAGAGGAATGGGAAACTTTGTAAATGACAGTTATTAATTTACACACTTGAATTTTTTTCTTCTAAAATCTCTGGGCTCTTTGTTTGGAGCCCAAAAGTCAGAAATTAGTTTTGCCAAAAATGTTGGACTACTGATGCTACTTCTAGCTTTGTTAGCAAAAATATATAATACATATGAGCTTTTGCTTCTTCAGCCATAAAATGGAGATAATAAGAGTATTGTTGTTGTGAGAATTAAAGAGTGACGTCAACACACAGTAACTGGTGTCAGGCACATTAATGATAAATAGAAGTCATTGTTGTTAACTGTAGTAGTAGTTCTGTGGGTTTATGTCAGCAGACCGTCACCCTTGGGCTGGCAGCTGCTCCTCTATATACACTTTAACATCTATTTGTTAATCACAGCCTTTATGCTGTTTGTGGAGTTGGGTACAGCCTGTGGAGGGGGTGATGCTTTGCCTCACCCCTAAGCAGTTGGGGAGACAGTGGGATGGAAAGGGACATACAAAGAATGGAGGTGTCTTGCTTAGATCCTAAAAGAGTAACTGGGAGCTAGTTCAGAGAAAGGAGTAAGAGGACAGCTCACCAGTGAAACTCACCTTCTCCCAGAGAGGGCCTAATGGACTGTATATAGACTTGTCAAAGATGTTTGGAATTATTTGAGATGATCCTACTGCCAACTCCTTCTGCCGCGGCAACAAATAGTTTTCAGCAGCTAGCAGTTGGTACTCAGAAGTCAGCCGTATCTGGGATAATTGGTGATTAAGTCAATGGGCTGCAGAGTTGGCCAGGGGGGGAGCCACAGAGCCTCAGGGAGAATTTTAAAAGCACCATGAAGGACTTAGGCCAATAATTATAAGATCAACATGAAGTAGGTAGGTTTTCAGAAAATATGACCAAAATTAACTCAAGTGATAAAATACATCAAGAGAAATTGTAAAAGTAGTCCAAGAACTCTCCTGAAAATGGACCAGGTCCAGTTTAAAAGATGAGTGCTGCTGTGACCTCTTTAAGAAAGAACTATTTCCTATGGCATAAATCTGGTCCATAAATTGGAAGAAAAGTTGTCCAGCTCAGTTGCCTAAGTTTGCCAAATGATGATAATTAATCCATACTAAATGAAAAAACAGGAAAATCTTATCTGAGGATATAAAAAACATATAAATACATCAAGATAATGATGATATTTCTAAAGGATACACTCAATGTGGCAATTCTCCCCAAACTGATAAATTTAATGTAATCCTAATCGAAATTTCAAGAACATTTTTAATGGAACTTGACAAGCTCATTTTCAAGTTCATATAAAAGAGAAAATATAGAAGATTAGCTAAATAAATTATAGGGAGAGAAAAATGGAGGTGCTTGCTCAGCAGATATCAGGTCATGAACCATATAAAGAAATAAAACTATAAAAATAAGGATAAGATTAAATTAATAATTCAGGGATCCAAACAGATAATTCATACACAGACACACACACAGTGTGTATATCATGTTATATATCATGATATACATAGTATGTTGTGTATATGAAAGTCACAGTGTTTCAATGTAGTGATGAACATATTGAAAGGATACACATGTCACCTGGCATCAGTTATTCTTGATGGAGGTTATGAGACGGGGAGATGGTAAAGCGATATAACCCCATGTACTTCTAAGTATTCCATGTGCCCTGCATTGGCAGGCGGACTCTCAACCACTGCGCCACCAGGGAAGCCCCAGAAGTATTTTTGTAATGAATTATGTAAGGTTTTTAAAATTTTTTTCTGAGAATTTGTGTATTTTCTGTTTTATTTTCTGCCACATTTATTTTGTAAAATGAAGGAAAGAATTTTAAGAGGGAAGACTTTCCCTCTGGAACTGGGTTCAGATCCTGGCTATCCCATTTTCTAGCAGGGGGAATCATGGATGCGTTATTTAACTTCTTTCTGTCTTAGGTTTCTCATCTGTAAAATGGGACTAATGATACTTTATGTGGCTGTTAGGAAGGTTGAATGAGATAAGATATGTCATGTGCTGAAAAAAGGTTACTGGGCTTCCGTGGTGGCGCAGTGTTTGAGAGCCCGCCTGCCGATGCAGGGGACACGGGTTCGTGCCCCGGTCCGGGAAGATCCCACATGCCACAGAGCAGCTGGGCCCGTGAGCCATGGCCGCTGAGCCTGCGCGTCCGGAGCCTGTGTTCCGCAACGGGAGAGGCCACAGCAGTGAGAGGCCCGCGTACCGCAAAAAAAATAAAAAGATTATTAATGAATCCCCTTGAGTTGTTAGCATGACTCATGTGAGGAATAGAAAGAAAACAAGCATGGCCTGAAGGTATGGGAGTTTGTGGGGTTGTTCTAAGAGAAATATTTCAAATTTTAAAATGATTCCTAAAGGCAACAGGAAGAATTGAAATATTCCTATGCAATGAAAACATGACATCAGATACATCCTTTATATAGATTCCCTTGGCAGATTAGTTATTGCATTATAATTTATTACATTTTATAGTTTAATTCTATTTTATAATTAAATCTATTGCATACTATATGTCAAGAACTTTAACTGATAGCTAATGATAATGTGAACACTGATATGTAAAAGAATATTTGCTTCTGAAAGCCTGTGAAGTATAACTGTGGCAATTATCTCTCCCAAGAATGCATCTTGTGGCTTAGTCAGTTCAGTGGAGTTGTGTTTTGCGGCCCTTCTGATTGCTTATGAACAGGGACATGTTATTTATGCTACTGGTGAACTGTGGGGAAAGAATCAGCAACTCAGGCAGCTCCGAAGAGTCCTGGGAATTTGAGTTTGTGACATTTCAGTCTTTAAAATGTATATTTACTTTGTTATTATAATTTTTTACTTCGTTATCTTATTATCCTAATTGATTACTTTAAGAAATCTCTTATTAAAATATACCACATACATATGCATACATATTTACTTTAGATATATTAGCACAGGCATAGGTTTATGACTAGATATTTTAATAAGTTGTTATGAAATTGCTTTGTATTATCAGAAATTTTATAGAGAATTTTAATACATGTTTAATACATGTTTTGGGAATAAATCATTTTAAATTATATATATTGTTGGTTTCTAAAAGCAGCATAAAAGCTTTAAAGAGGCAACATTACCAACCTGTCTTTTTCATTTACTCTAAATAAACACATGTAAGTCTTATGACAGGGAAGGTATTATACGAGGCTGTGTTTGATCTAAATGACTTTTGTTTCCTCAGCCTTTGACATTTTAATCTTTCCAAAACATTTGTGGGGATAGGCAGAGAAAACAACTCCCCTTTATAATGCTAGAGAGAGGAAAAAAGATCTCCTGAAAAACATCGTGATGTAATGGGTATTGGGCTCAGAATGTAAACAGAGATATTAACGTATCTATTGAACTAAGAAAACAGCTGTGATGAAACAGAAATATTTGCCCATAGTTTTGATGTTAAGATAAAGAAAAGCTAGATGCATATAACAGAGCATTCTACCAAATGTTCACGTATACGTTTACCAGTTGTTTTAAGAAAAGTGAATGGATCTTAACGTGTATAATGCATACATTTATATTAAATGACACAGATATTTAGTCTTAAATTCATATCAGAAATATTTGTGAAGATTCAGATCTCTGCTTTTCTGAGATAAATCATGGTCTTATGTGTAAAATTTCTAGGGCCAGATTTCTGGAAGTGGAGATTGCTTCTGCCCAAGCAAAGATACAAATGCAGACTTCATTTAAATTTTGTGAAGTTTAATGAAATTGAATAATATGCAAAACAGTCTACTGAGTTCAATCCCTGGAGCTTTTCATCTCTGTGAAGTACTGGTCTTTAACTTACAGCAAATATTACTGGTCATTGTTAGATCAAGTGATTTTTAAGTGTTTATTATAATTTCTAATATTTCTATTATTAGTCTTATTACAGATGCCCTTAATCAGAAACATTTTAAATTTCTAATGAAATGTTTGTAAGTTTATATTTAATATTTAAAATTTCAAAGAAAAAAAGCAGATCATGAGCAGCCCCAGTAGCCCTCACTTGTCCACATTTCTGCTTCTGTTCACTAATCTTTCCAGAGGAAGACATTTTGAACACCACGGAACAGATTTGTCTATTTTTAGACTCCATATCCGTTGGTTTCTAAAGCCTTTTAAACCGTGTTATGGTTTTGGACCTCAGGGCCAGTGTCAGATGGGGAATTATGCATCTCTGTTTTATGCTAATGCACCTGGAGAATCCTCAGGAAGACTAACGGGGGTGTCCTGGCCAACATCCCCAGTAGTGTAAGGTAAGCCAAGGGACCTCATCAGCCCCAGGCTTTGTCCCCAAAAGAATAAGATTGGAAACCAGGAGCAAAAGAGCAGATCATGCCGGACATTTTCCCAATCGCCCTTCATATCTCCTCCACCATTTCTCTCCATCCTGCTCTGTGTTCTGGGAGGTGGTTATAGGAACCTATAAACAGGGTCCCCACACTCTGGCTCCTTTGTGTGTCTCCTTAGTGGGAAGGGCTGGCAGGAGACTGGAGGAAGGAGGAAAAAGAATCAGGGAATTGATTCCCCCAGAAATTTCTCTGAAGAGAAGCTGTTAAAGAAAAAATCTGACACTTGTGAAAATTATAAGGAAGATTTTATTCAGGACTATTGGAATAGGTGTCAAGATTATTGCAGTAGGGGAGCCGAATGAGGCTCAACTCCTAATACAGTAAGAATGGGTAGGGGTTTATAGCCAAAGAGCAGGTTGGGGGTCGGTGGATAGAAGATGACTAAGAGTGGACATCAAGGGTGGGGCATTCTTGCTAACCTGGCCTATCTATAGAGTTCTGTGAAGGAAAGAGTTTGTCAGTGCTCCCTGAGGGTCCTCTCTTCTAACTTGTGCTTCCTGCCCTTGCTCCTGAGGCCTGCTACTAGGCGGTGATTCCCTGCTGTTACAAAATTCCACTTTTTGGTTTTCCTTAACTTTGGCTATACCTTTGTAAATAGTGTCTAATAAATTCTCCTGAGTTACCCCCACTGAATAATTCATCTGATACCATTCCTAGTCTCTTTCTCTCTCTCTGCCTCTCTGTGTCTCTGTCTCTTTCTGTCTCTCTCTCATCCAAGCTCTAACCAGCTGACCTTCTTCCTCTTACAAAAGTGTGCATCACATTCATGGCTTATATTTCCTCTGACCTGAAGCTATGTCCCCATTCTTCTCCCTGCCACCTTCCTCTTTTTACTCACGTCTTGACTCACCTCTCAGTCCTCCCCCAAATTATCTTTCCAACTATACCTTGTTCCAATATTAAATTTTATTTTTTTCTTAGCACTGATCACAATCTGAAATTATATCATTTAGATACTTCTTTACTGTATTGGTTAATGTTCAGTTGTAGACAGCAATTTTATCATTTTTAAGCAAAAAAGGTTTTTTCTTTGTTTGTTTGTTTTGCCTTGCACACTTTGGTTTACAGAATCTCATAGAAGTTTAGGAAACAAAGTTTGGTTGTCACATAGCAAGAAGAAATCTACCTAGAAAACTACCCGTCCACCATGTAGAACTGTCAATGACTATCCCACTGCCACTGCCAGGTATTGCTGGGGGAGCTGCAGACCAAACCTAAGGTTCTCTGCTAGAGTCACAGCAATGACAAATGACACCTCAGGGCTGTTCTTCCTGAAAAACACAGGACCTGACCTCCTAAAACTCACTTCATATCCCAGGTCTTGCATGATGCAGAACCTAGCTGCAAGGGAGTCTGTGAAGTGGACACTGGTGTTCTAGCTTCTGCTGAGGAAGGGCTACTTCAGGGGGCTTAAATGGTGCTGGAAGAGCCAGCTGCATTTTCTGTCCCACTCCTGTAAAATCTGAGCTCTCCCAACAGTGTAGTTGGTTTTTACCACTGAATAGTCAGGGTCTATATTAGCGACTGCTCTACTGTAAATGTTCAGTAAGTTTTTTGTGGAATAAATGAATTTAAAAATATATATTTCACTTTTATTTACACAAAGGGGCCACACTGTATATTCTGCACTTTTTTCCTTTAATAATATATCTTACAAAATTTCCCTATATCAGCACAGTTAGATTTATCATTTTATTTTTAATGGGACACATAGTAATCACTATATAATTGTACCATAATAAAAAAAAAAACAGTTCCTTATTGTCAATTTGTATTCAATTTTTTTTTTTTTTTTT
>NW_020175675.1:2130740-2149487 GCF_003031525.2 Neophocaena asiaeorientalis asiaeorientalis | reverse complement strand
ATTTTTTTTTTTTTTTTTTTTGGCTGCATTGGGTCTTCATTACTGCACACAGACTTTTCTCTAGTTGTGGCGAGTGCAGGCTACTCTTCATTGCAGTGTGCGGGCTTCTCATTGCAGTGGCTTCTCTTGTTGCGGAGCATGTGCTCTAGGTGTTTGGGCTTCAGTAGTTACAGCACATGGGCTCAGTAGTTGTGGTGCATGGGCTTAGTTGCTCCATGGCATGTGGAATCTTCCTGGACCAGGGATCAAACCTGTGTCACCTGCATTGGCAGGTGGATTCTAAACCAGTGCGTCACGAGGGAAGTCCTCAATTTCTTTTCAGTGCTTAAATAATGACAATGAAAAAACTTAAATTCATACCTTGTCAAGTACGTCTTAAGGTAAATTTCTACCAGTGAAGTTGATGTCAATGTATTTGTATACATAACAATATGATAGAATTACCTAATTTCTTTTCAAGAAATTAAGCTCTCACTAAAAGTAGAACCTAGCTCCACACATTATTTTATTTTGCTAAATACATATAACATAAAATTCACAAATTTAGCCATTTTATGATTTAAAAATTAGTAGCACTAAGTATGTTCAGGATATTGTGCAACCATCACCACTATCCAGTTTTAGAACATTTTCATCACCTCAGATGGAACCCTCCTGCCCATTAATAGTCACACCCCATTCCTCCCTCCTTCCAGGTCCTGGCTACCACAAATCTGCTATATCTATGGATTTGCCTATTATGGATATTACTTATAAGTGGAATCTGTTTCCTTCACTTAGCATGTTTTCAAGGTTCATCCATGATTTAGTATGTATCAGTACCTCTCTTCTTTTTATGGCTAATAATATTCTGTTGTTTGGGTAGACCACATTCTTTATTCATTCATCAGCTGATGTACATTGGGTTGTTTCTACATTTTGGTAATTGTGAATAGCGCTGCTAGGAACAGTCATGTACAAGTTTCTGTTTTATCTCCTGTTCAAACAAAATATTTTGGGAATATACCTAGGAATTGAATTGGTGTGTCATGTGGTAACTCTGTGTTTTTTTATTGAAGAACAATCAGATTGTTTCTGTGGTGGCTGTACTATTTTACATTACTGCCAACAATGTACAAATGTTCTAATTTATTCATATCCTCCCAACACTTGTTATTTTCCATGTTGTTGATTATGGCCATTCTAGTGGGTTTGAAGTTGTTTAACACTGTGGTTTTGATTTGTATTTCCTTAATGGTTAATGATACTGAGCGTCTTTTTATGTGTTTGTTGGCCATTTGTATATCTTCTTTGGAGAAACATCTATTCAGGTCCTTTGCGCATTTAAAAAGTTGGGTTGTCTGCTTTTTGTTGTTGAGTTTTAAAAGTTCTTCATATTTTCTGGATACTAAGCCTTCATCAGATATATGATTTAAGATTATTTTCTCCCACTCTATGGGTTGTCTTTTCACTCTCTTGATAGTATCCTTTGATGCTCCCAACTTTTAAATTTTGATGAACTCCAATTAATCTATTTCCTCTTTTGTTTTTGTTTTTGTTTTTTGCGGTATGTGGGCCTCTCACTGTTGTGGCCTCTCCTGTTGCGGAGCACAGGCTCTGGACGCGCAGGCTCAGCGGCCACGGCTCACGGGCCCAGCCGCTCCACGGCATGTGGGATCTTCCCGGACCGGGGCACGAACCCGTGACCCCTGCATAAGCAGGTGGACTCTCAACCACTGCGCCACCAGGGAAGCCCTATTTCCTCTTTTGTGACTTGAACTTTTTGTATCATATCTAGGAAACCATTGCCAAATCCAAGGTCATGAAGATTTACACCTAGGTTTTCTCTTAAGAGTTTATAGTTTGGGCTCTTATATTTAGGTCTTTGATATATTTTGAGTTAATTTTTGTATAGACAGTGAGGCAAAGGCCCAAATTCATTCTTTTGCTTGTGGACGTTCATTTCTCCCAGCCTTTGATGAAAAGACTGTTCTTTCCCCCTTGTCAAAATCAATTAACTGTAAATATGGAAGTTTATTTCTTGGCTCTCAATTCTAGTCTATGGATCAATATGTCTATTCATATGCCAGTACCACACAGTTTGGATTACTGTTTTGAAATTAGAAATTATGAGCCCCTCAGCTTTGTTATTCTTCTTCAAGATTGTTTTGGCTATTTGGGGTAGTCTGGGAATCACATAGTCTTTATAAAATTTTACTATTATACTAAAGTCAAAATTATGCACACAGTGTTATTTTAATTTTTATTTCTTTAATTATATTCTATCCTAGCCATCCTACATATATGTATGGGCCTGTTATATTTCTTTTATTTCCTTTTTAAAAATAAACTCCCTATTTATTTTTGTTACTCATTTTTCTTTTGAGTTTTCAGTCTTTTTAAAATTGATTTGTATGAGCATTTTTACAAGTTTAAGAAATAACTTCTCAACTCTCATGTGAGCTTTTCCCCTTGTTTTTGTTATTATTTTGACTTAGATGTGGAAATTCTTTAGCTATATAAATGTTCAAATTTTTATAATTTCAGTGTTATAAAGATTTTCTTTTTGACCTTCTTCACCTTAAGATATAAAATCACCAAGTCTTTCTGATAGAACATTCATGGTTTTGTCTGTTACCTTTAAATTGCTGATTTATTTGGAATTTATTTTGAAATAAATCATGATGTAGAGATTCATCTTTATGTTTTTTTTTCCAAAAGATGAGTCAATTGGGCTGACATGAAACCCAGTTCCTTATCATGTATGATTTTTAATGCACTCATTTACATGAATATTTATCAATTTAAAAACTTCTTCATAAAGTATATCAGACATGTAGAAAAAACTCACAGTTATAAGTATACAGCTCAATGAATTTTTACAAAAAGAACACATCTATGCAATCAGCCCCAAATCAAGTAACTTAATTTTGTCATTAGATCAGATCAGACACCCTCATCTCTCCTCTCCAAAATCATTTTTTTCCTTAGGCCAACCACTACTCTGACTATTAATACAATAGACTGTTTTATCTTAACTTTCAACTTTGTACAAATAGAATCATAGAGAATTATACACTTGTGTCTCTGGCTTCTTTCACTTGATATGTTTGGAGATTCATCCATCCTATTGTGGGCATTATTGTTCTTCTGTTCTCACAGTTGCATAGTATTCCATTGTGTGAATACACCACAGTTTACATATCCATCCTATTTTTTGATGGGCATCTGGATAGTTTCCAGTGTGGGGCTATTACAAGCAGTGCTGCTATGAGCATCCTTGTACATACCTTTTGTTGAACTTATATATGCATTTCTGTTGGGTGTGAAATTGTTGGGTCAAAAGGTAGGTATATGATTGGTTTTAACAGAGATGTAGAGACTACCAAACAGTTTTCCAATGAGATTGTACTAATTGACACTCCCACCATCAGTGTACCTGAGTTTCAATTATTCTACATCCTTACAGACACTTCATATTGTTGATCTTTCTATTTTAGTCATTATACTGGATAAATTGAGGTTTTAATTTGTATTTTCTTGATGAGAAGAGAGGGAGTGCACATTTTTATGTTTCTTGGCCATTTAGATATCATCTTAATTTTCTTGCCTGTGTCTTATTTGTTGTTTCTCGTTTCGTATTTAATTTAGGGGTTGTTTATATATTCTTTCCGTTGTCAGATATATGCACTGCAAATACCTTCTTCCATTCGGTAACCTGACTTTTCCCTGTCTTATAGTGGTTTTTTGGACATAGTTTTTGAACTTAATATATTTCAATTGATCAATTTTTTCCTTTATAGTTACTATTTTTTGTGTGTCCTTGTTAAGAAATCTTAACCTAATCTAAGGTCATTAAAGTTTTTGTTTGTTTGTTTTTGCCTTTTATATTGAGATCTGCAATCTATCTGTAATTCTTTTTCTTTATGGTGTGAGGTAGAGATCAAGATTTAATTTTTTCCATATTGGTATGGCCCAGGACCATTTATTGGAAAGTCCAGTCTTGTCCACTGCACTGAAGCATCAAAAAGTGAGTCTGCTTCTGGACTCTCCTTGTCCCTTTGGTGAGTTTGTAAATTCTTGCAATAATTCCACACTGTTGTTACTTCTTTTAATTAACTTTATAAAATTTAATTGTTTTATAACAGATCTTGATAAATAATAGTGTAAGTTTTGTCCTTTAAGTAGAAATGCAACAGAATCTGTAAGTTAAACTATTATAATTAATTAGTGACTCTTATCAGTATCTGTATATAAGGTCATATATAAAAAAAGTATGTTGTCTCATATCAGCAACAAACAATTGAAAGCAAAATTTTAAAAGTATTTTTTCAGCATGGTGATTTCAAAAATCATGAAATATATAGTAATAAGTCTAACAAAAGATATGCAAGATCTCTATCCTGAAAATTTTAAAACACCTTTGAGAGAAACTAAAGAGATATACATGTGGAAGGAAATACAAAGTTAATGGATTGAAAAACTCAAAGTTGTAAAGATGTCTGTTCTCTCCAAAACTGATCTATAGATTAAGTTCATTCTAATAAAACTCCAAATGTTTGTGTGACTGTGCAATGTGCACACATGGAAACTGATGTTAATTGTAAAGTTTATGTGGAAATACAAAGGACCAAAAATAATCAAAGCAATTTATTTATTGTGTTAAAATAATCATTGCTTTTAAAATTTCATATTTATTTTCATGTTATATTTTATGTTTTCTTTGTTTTTGTGATTTTTCTTGTTTTGTTATTGATGTTATCTTATTATTAAAAAAAAATTATACAATGGGAATAATGTAAGTACCTGTAACCTGAAATATTGAAAGACTTCAGTGAAATTATCTGGATCAATTACACATATACACCTTCTTTTTTTGGTAGGTCATGGGGTAGTTCTTTGACAATGGTCTCAAGGCTTTAAGTTATTTTTTTTCTGTTGGAATTTTATGACTCTTCTGGGGACAATTATGTTAACATTTTTCCCCCCAAACTTTTCCATTTATCCAGATTTTTAAATGTGCTTACATCCATATTTATACATTAAATTATTATGATTCTTGAATTTTATTTCTGAGGTTTCTCTTTAATTATTATTATTTTTTTAACTTAAAGATGTTAGTTTCCTCCTTAATTAGATAAACTTGTGATTATCTTTAAAAAACTTTTCTTTCCAGATGCATGTTCTCGATTAAAATATCGATTATACTGTTTTTTGGAGGAAACAGCTTTGTGTTTGTACCTTGATAACCTTACAGGTGTGTACCCACAAAGGCCACATAAACGAGGCTTGAATCCAGGTTAGTGGTAGTCTAGTCAGAACATCTTATGAGCCTGCCAGAACATAAAAGCATGGGAGCCTTGTGAGTTGCTCCTCTAAGACCATTTGTCATGTGTTTCCTGGTCTACCAAGAGGCTGGCGTGAAGCAGTTTCTTACTGCCACCTGGGTTCTGACAAGGGTCAGACTCTCTGCCTTGCCACCGTCATTACAGCTGCAGGCTGTAAAACTGCCTAGCAAAGCATGGCTTTGGTTCCTCAGCAACAGAGACTCCTGCCATGCATTTAATATCATCTGACCCCTTTGTTTCCATGTCACCGGTGCAAGGGCTAAGGAGCTGGCACCTGGGCCACCCTTGCTTTCACTGCCCATGTAAGAAATAAACAGTCTGAATCTAAAAAAGGGTGTATTTCTTTATCAGATGAATCCATCAAGCTTGGCCTTGCCTTGTGTGTGACATGTTTTACTCTTTTTAAATTTATAAATTTTAAATTTTTGTTATTATTATTCTTTCTGTTTCTTTTGTTGTTTATTTAAACATTTTGAATTATATTTAAGGTTGAATTTTATTAGTCTCCCTATAATTCTTAGAGGGAAGTTCTTAGCTATTTAAATGTTTTAAGAATTTTCTTTTGAGCACAGTTTTAGCATATCTTGTTAGATTTAATACTTTTTTTTCTTATAGTTGTTTTCTAGATTTTGATCTCTTCCTTGACTCAAGTGTTACTTACCTATTAAAAAATGTTTAAACATTTTTATTAACTTTTTTGCAATTTCTTTCTAGTTATCTCACTAGATCAGAGAATGTAATTCGTATAGTTTAGATTTCCTTCATTTGACTTTATTTTCATTTTTCTTTGTGGTCTACATGGTTAGATTTTATCAATGATTCGTGGATGCTGGAAACACACTCATTAGTTTCTCAGAATCTCTGTCTTCTCACTTGTTTGTGTCTATCTGACACAAGGTCTGACATTTTTGGTCTCCCCAACTCTCTTACTGGTGTGCTTAAATCAATCTCCCCTTCATTTCTTGTCCCTGAAGAGTTACAAGAGTGGCTTTATTACTGAGCATAACTTTTGCCATGATTCTTTACCTTGTTTAACAACTTCTGCCTTGAGTCCAAACTTATCAGATTTTAACGTCACAAACCCTACTTCTTTTTTCTTGGGATTTATCTACTACGTGTTCCTGTATCTTTTGTTTATAAACTTTGGTAGAACTGCCAGTAAGAAATAACATACTGTTGAGTATTGATTTATTTCCTCTGTGGCATTAACTGATTTCACTTTACTTACATATAAACATACATGCATAATTTTACATACAGGAACAAGCTTCATGAATAACTGTGATTTTTTAGTACCCTCCCCCCATATCTGTGGACTGGTTCTTCTCTTCCCCTAATTCCCTTCCATCCAGATCAGGTCCTTCTCCCCACACAGAGAACCCATGATGACAGTGCAGTACTGTTTACCTTCTGGATTTACCCCATGCTACACACACACATCATTCCTGTCTACCTCTGTGTCTATGATTGTGTCTGCATTTACACCCATGTCCGCCTGCACACACACCTCGATGTTCACGTCTACCTCGGCCCCTGCATGTCTCCTACATTTGTGTGCTGACATCTCTGAATTCCATGTCCTTTCAGTTTTCCCCCTTAAGTTCTTAGGGAATTTAAACATTTTTAAGAAAATTAAAAAAAAAATCTTACCCACTTTAAAAAATTGGTTTCTGTGGAATGATTGCTCTAAATGACCTTGCCTACCATTATTGGAAAGTAGAAGCTCTACTTTAGAATTTAGCTTCTTTTTGTATTAATTTTTGTAAAATTGGTATGTTTTTGAAAACAAGCATTTTTACCCTTTCCTCTTGTTCATTTCTTATTTTGAGTCTTCTGTAACATTATATAGATTTTTTAAAATATATACTCCTTGTGGCATTCTTGTTAAATGTATTCTTAAACGTTTTAAAGATTTTGTTGTGAATATAATACACACACACACACACACACCCTTCTTTTTCTAGTTGCTTATTTAGAAAAAAAACACAACTTATTATTTTCATTCATGTCCACCCAGTTCACTAAATTCAAAATTTTCACCTCGAGTATCATGGCTTGTCTAGGGTGTTCTCATATCATTAGCAAAGAGAAACAGTTTTACCTCTTATATTCCAATGTTTATAAAAGCTATAAAAGTTTTGTTATCTTTATTAGAACTGCTCATACAGTGTTGAAAACTAATGAGTCAGTGGGCTTACAGTCAATTGTTTTGTGGTTTCATTATTTAGGATGCTACTTAATCTTGGCATTTAATATATGTCATTGTCATGTTTTCTTCCACTCTCAATGTCAATATTTTGATTACAATTTTTACATCTACGTTCATAATTATTTTCTGTACTACCACTATATTTCAGAATTGGATTTATGCTGACCTTATAAAATAAATCAGAAGCCTTGTTTCCTTGCCCATGTCTTGTCTGTGGAAGTATCCAAAAAGGTGAGCCAAACCCAGGCATGGATCCACAGGACTCATCCTTGCATAAAAGGTGGTTCTCTTTCCTCTCTCCTCTATAAAAATTGGTCTTACTTTTGGGTCGATTTGAATATTTTATATTTTTCTAGAAAACCACTTCTTTCCTCAAAGAATTTAAATTTGTTGCATCACATTGCCTGAAGATTTCACTTATGATTCCATTGATTACCTTGCCTCCCTCCTCCTTCATTCAAGGTAAGGCTCCCATATCATTCTTAATCTTGTACACTTTTATTAACTTTCTTTTTTCTTAATTGGGTTCATGTACAGTTAGTCTCTCCTATCTGACTTTATAATTTATTTATATTTTTATAGATGAGATTTCCGTGTTTTACAGTATTGATGTAACATATATTTGGTCTTAATATCTCATCTGATTTTAAGCTTCTTTTTTTTCTATCTTTTGCTATTTAGCCTATCTTTGCAATTTTAGGATTGTTTTATGTATGAATATGTGTACGTGTGGGTCCATCTGTTAGTGATGTAGAAGTCATAGATTCTGTTTTGGGGTTTTGTAGTGGTTCTTTTTATAATTCTTGATATCACACTTAGCCCTCTATTTCTGAATTTAGAACTCTTACAGAGCATCTGTTGCCTCTGTTATGACTAAGAGAAAATTACCACTCTCCCACTTCCTCTCTCTTCCTTCCACCTCCAGATTTTTCTTGGTTTTCTTCTTATTTTTAGTCTTTCTGGTGGTTTCCTTCACAGCTCCAAGTAAAATTCAGAGGTTCCTTTTCTTGGCTTACCTACTTGGTGCTGTGACAGATGAAGAAATGGCAGTCCTGACATTGTCTTCTTCCTGCTCTGATTCTTGTTGATTTTAGAGTGAGTTTTGCTTTTTAGAGGTTCATAAAATATACCTTCTGGAAGAAAATTGCCTTCAGAAATTTGTCTCATTCTATTTAAATGTTTTCCTCTTTGCTATCAGTCCTTTTACTGGTTCTTCTTTCATTACTTAGATATCCACATTCAAGCTGTTTTTAAAGAAAAAAACAAAAAAACAAGCCGTGATAATGTATTCTTGAATTATTTCCTATGTGAGCTGTTCTACCTCATGACAGATACTTAAGTCACAGCTTCCTGCATGTGATGTCCTGGATTCTAGTTTCTTCCCTGCAGCAACTATAATATGCAAAATGCTTTTGTTGTTTTCTGGGGGAGATCCAAGGCAGACTGTTGTCTTGTCCTTGCCCTTATAAGTTTTCTGTTTTATCCTACGAGGATGGCTGAAGAATAGTTATCTTTTTGTAACTATATTTAAAACTTTAACTAGTCTCTGCATCTTTGTAGATAATTTTGTGCCAGTTTTGGGGGTCATGGTTTGCCCATTAGGTTTGCAGACTGTTCTTTCTCAGGTTCAGGAAAATCCTTTTCTATTATATCTCTGAATGCACTACCTCTTTTCTCTGAAGGGGTCCCTGTGTGTGGACAACCATGATCTTGTATTAGATGTGCCTACTCTCCATCAGTGTTATTTCCCCTTCAACTGAATTCATCTGCCTGCCTTTTTCCATCTGCATTCACAGAGAAGGTCTCGAACATTTCCTGTTCATTAATAACTTAGCTCTACAGTAAATTTGCTCTACTCCTTACTATTCCACTTATCAAGTTTGCATTTGGGATGCTTTGAAACAAAATTTTGATCTAAGCTTCGCCTTTTCCTCTAGAAAGATCTTTACTTGTGCAATTTCATGCTATATTTCTTGTCTTTCTTCCATTTTTTCTTTTTGAAAATCATTTATTTAATTTTGGCTAATATATTTTATTTAATTTATTTAATTATATATAGTAGTGTATATATGTTAATCCCAAACTCCTAATTTACCCCTCCCCACCCCTCTCCCCTTTGGTAAGTTTGTTTTCTATGTCTGTGTGTCTGTTTCTGTTTTGTATATAAGCTCATTTGTATCATTTTTTTTTAGATTCCACATATAAGTGATATCATATGATATTAGTCTTTCTCTGCCTGGCTTACTTCACTTATGATAATTTCTAGGTCCATCCATGTTGCTGCAAATGGCATTATTTCCTCCTTTTTTATGGCTAAGTAATATTCCATTGTGTATATGTACCATGTCTTCTTTACTCATTCATCAGTTGATGGCCACTTAGTTTGCTTCCATGTCCTGGCTATTGTAAGTAGTGCTACTATGAACACTGTGGTGCATGTAACATTTTGAATTAGAGTTTTTGTCTTTTCTGGATTTATGTCCAGTAGTGGGGTTGTAGGATCATATGGTAACTCTATTTTTGGTTTTCTTAAGGAAACTCCATACTGTTCTCCATAGTGGATGCACCATTTATTTATTTATGTTGTACTATATTTGTGTAAATACCAAATTATTTTTTCCATATTGCTTGTGCTTGAAGTGTATAGTCTGTCTTGATCATCCTTCTGTCCTGATGCAGTGCAGGCAGATTTTCTTTGATACCTTCCCTCTCCCCTCTAAGACCTTGTTCTGTTTCTCATGGAGCTCTAGGGCTTCATGAAGGGATACTGAGCTCTCTAGGTTTTCTGTATCAGGAGAGGACAGTGTGCGTGGCCTGGGCTATGCTTACTTTCCTCCAGCTTCCTGGAGTGTTGTGCATCTAGCTTCCTTCAGCCTGTCAGGGGGAATTCCCTTCAGTGCCTTTCTTGTGGTCTGGAGTTCTCAGGCTTCTGACAGCTCTTTCTCCTTGGTGCTGGCGGTCTTTAGGGACAGAGAGGCTGCTGCGTTGTGATTCTACTCAGTACCCCTACTTCTGCAGCATGCTCTCAGATCCACTTGGAGTAGAAGGCTGAAAAGACATATGGAAGCAGGTTTGGGGCCCCTGAAGGAAGCCCACAAGGAGTGGAGGGATTTTACTTGGTCCTCTCCTAGTTCTCTTCTCCCATTTCCCACTGACTTAGGTGGTTTTCCTATATGTTTTCTCTTTGACTAATTGCTACTTGATTTTTGGAGTTAGTTACCTCTGCTTTTGTGACCTTTCTGTTTGTAACCCTCTGCTGTGGGAGAAAATGGCAATGATTGGGGGAACTTTTCCCTGGGGGTACATTTTCTAGTGATTTCTCAGCCCTGTCCAACCCACACTTACTCAGCCTTTCTCACCTTGGATTATTCATGACTCCTCCCCCCATCCCCCAGACATAATTATGCATCTAACCTTTCCTCTCTAATGTTTTCTTCAGATGCAGGGTGGAGACTGTGGTAAGATATTATGCCAACCTGAGGGATTCCTGGAAGTTTCTACCTCTCTCAGTGTTGGGACAGCAGCCATTTCCTTTGTTACACTGTGGTTGTTGGAGTTGGGTTTTATTTTTTTCTCGTCCAGCATTCAATATTTTAGGTTTATTGAGATGTAGGTTTTGATTTCTCACTTCATGCTGTCATTTTATACTAAAAGTCCCCAAGTTTGGCTTTCAGAGTGTCATGAGGATGGCCTCTCTCAGCAGAAGACACAATTGGAGGACGCCACCCATCACAGGTCTGTTAGGAGCCCGTGTGATTATGGAAAGAATGTTAAATAGATTTATTACTCACACATTGTTCGATTCTCTTATTTGAACCTTGTTGTTCTTA
The DNA here is from genome assembly GCF_003031525.2 of Neophocaena asiaeorientalis asiaeorientalis. Lineage (NCBI taxonomy): Eukaryota > Metazoa > Chordata > Mammalia > Artiodactyla > Phocoenidae > Neophocaena > Neophocaena asiaeorientalis. The sequence continues at coordinate 2,138,121 of NW_020175675.1, read as the reverse complement.
GATTGTTAAAAAAAGAAATCAAAATGCTTACATGATATATTTTATGAGGAAATTAATAAAATTGAAGGACTCTTTGGAAGAGTGAACATGGTTCTGGAAACCATGCTGTAGAAGACAAAAAATTCACCAGCCAAAATGTCTGGAAAGGTCAGTAGTGAATCAACAGTTGTAAAGTGGCCAGGTGTAAGGCAAAGGTGATGGGGGGGGAAGGGGCTCTGGTGAATTGTAATGCACATGGTGCACCTAAAAAATATTCATAGCAAGGTCATTTATAATCATTGGTGCAGGTCAAAGTTGGAAGGAGTACTCTTCATGCCCTAGGTTAGAGAAGGTTCATTGGCTTCCACAATCCTTTGGTTGGTAGTTTTGACTATGCATCTAATGAAATCTTGTGTGACCAGCTAGATTATGGTCTCATATACAGTTCACACATATCTAATATAATCCATAATGTTATACATGTAATGTTACTCGTATACACTTAAGCACAAATTTACCCCTTCTTTTCCATGAGTTATCCCCTTAGGCTTTGTGTCTATAAATTGATTTACAATCAATAGCCAGTTTTCCAGCTCCTCTCATGAAAGGCTATTGTTTTTCCCCTTAAAGATACTATCAGGGATAATTCAAAGTTTTGGAATTGATACATGGAGAAGCTTCTGACTTGAGCTGCTCTTCTGTGGTTGCTCATATTGTCAAGGTAATTCCCTGTCTGCAGAGATTTCCATATAGATATTCACCAAAGACTTTATTAACAGATGTACAAATAAATTTTAAATGACCAAAGTGAAAAATAGGGCTGGAAAGAGAAGAGAAGAGAGGATATTCTTCAGAGAATGTTGTTATCTGGAAATTATTGAATTACTGTATTGTTTTTTTCTCCTTCAAGCAAAATACAACCCAAGAGCCATGGCTTATTAGGGCATCTACAGTGGGCCTCGGTTCTTCACACCAATTATTTTATTCAGTGCTGAGCCCAAGCAGATGGTGGTGCTATGATTCTCATTGCACAATGAGCCACAGAGGCAAGTTAATCTTCTTGCTCACTCTGAGCCAGTGACTGGATCTTGTTCAGTGGTGTGTCTCTGATACTAAGCTGGGTCTAACATTCATTTGATCCTTCAGTTAACATTCTTAGTTGATGAAGAATATAGCTGATAGGTATTGTTACTGAACCAAACTTGGGTCCACTTGCCTGACAAGGAACAAAGCAAATCTACTGACACCAGGTTGTGGTGAAGGAAATTACAGGATTATTGCAGGGCACCAAGCAAAGAGAACAGGCAACTTGTGCTCAAAAGACCCAAACTCCCTGATGGCTTTCAGGAAGGTTTTTTAAAGGAAACATTAGGGGTGAATGTTGCAGGGTGCATGATCAACTCATGGAATTTCTTCTGATTGGTTGGTAGTGAGGTAACAGGGTGACATTTTGGAATCTTAATCATCAACCTTCTTGATCCAGCCAGTCTGGAGTCTATGTGTTTGTCGTCAGCATGCAATCACCATCCTCCACTTGTGTGGGGGTGTTAGTTTCTACAGACAATATGGGTTTAGTTTCAACTCAAAGATATGGGTCAGATTATTATGTATATCCCTTGAGGAGGAACTAGGACTCTGTTTTATTACTGAACTACTGTTTAAGTTATAATTACTTTTCTTGCTTGAATGTTTTTCCTTTGTTTCTGCATTCCCTCAGTTCTCTAATTGTTAATTTCTTGTGTCGGCTGTTTGGAACTCAGGGAAGGCCTAAGAGATTAAAGCTTTCTATAAATAAGAAGCAGGGGACAGAGAGGGACTTTTGTACCTGGGAAGGCCCTGACTGGGTCCTGCTTGCTTTCAATCCCCATTTTTCTTTGATATTCCTCAGTCCTGAGGGCAGCAGGGGGCAGAACAAGGAAGAGAATAAAGTTTTGGATAGAGAGGTTAATTATAAACTTGGCAGGGAAACTCAGTTTTAGGAGGACTGTTTCAGTAGAAGAGCCAAGATTGAAATCCAGGACTGTATGACTCCAGACACAGGGACCTTGTGATGGTTTCTATCTTTTTCTCATGAGCTCTTTCCTGGATGGTTCCAGACACCTTCCTTTAGGTGTCAACATTTGATAATGATGTTTCATAATGTAAATAATGAGTCTGGACCTCTGCTTCCAAGCAAGTTACACGGTTATTTCTTGAAAATATTTGTAGATGAGTTTTCTTTCTTTAATAAAATATATTTACATATGAGGCCTATTCACAAAGAATGTAATGCCTGAACATGTTCAATTTTCAAACAAACTCTGAAAAGAACAGTTGTCATATTGTTTGCAAATATCCACTTCTACAGTCGACGACAAGTGACCAGTGAGAGGGATGGACTTTACATGTCCAAGTCTAGATGGGTGAGTTAGAATCTATGAGTCTCATCAGATGCAGCAAGAGCATAGCATATGAGTGTGAATGTAGATGGAAAGGGGTGGCAGGACCACGGAAACAGTGTATATTCATTATGCACTAAATATATGAAGTCCATGTCGCACTGAATATTTATAAGGTTTTAAACAACCACGCATTGGTGACACATATTCTGTCTCCTGGTGTCCTTGTCAAGGAAGGCAAATTAAATCCAGAGCTGCTCCCTGGATGAAATGCAGCTACAGCCATGGTCAGGCATTCTTGCCCCTGCATCTCGCCAATGGAACAAGGGTGTGTTGGCTCCAGGTGTCTTTCATCTGTTGGGCTCCCTGGCTCAAACCTTAACTCTGGTCCTTGTAAACACACTGTGGGACCAGGAAGGCTGGTGCTGGAGACAGACAGAGAGGAAGAGAGGGAACATGTGGTTATTATATAATCCAGGACGCATAAAGGGTACTCCCACACACACCCTACTTGTACCCAATCCTCAGTGTTAACTTGCCCCGTTTCTCTCCTCTCACGTTTCACTACATTTCACATTGACTGAATAACCATATAACTTGGTCTGTGAGTCTTTTGTTCTGTGACCTCCAGGAGAGGCTATCGGATGATGTACTTAGAGGCTACCAAGGCATCCATCCATATAATTTCTTACAAGCAAATGAGGCAATTTCTCTCTGCTTTCCAACAAGCTGAATGAAACAATACTTTTTCTACTGAGCATGAATGAATCAATGACTATTGACCGTTATCTCTGTTTCTCTCTCTGCAAGCAGACATTACATCTTTAGTTCGAAAACTATTTATGGAGCTTCTCATATGTACAAGGTGCTGTGCCCAATTCTGGAAATAAAGATTTCCCAGAGCTTGTGGGTAGATGGTAGAGAAAAATAAGACCTTTCCATCATGCATGAGAGAAGCTCCAAAATCCTGCCTTACTGGGATTTCAGCATCTTCTTCTTTTTTTTTTTTGTAACCACTGAACTTTATTTGAAAGCAAATAAACAACAACAACAAAAACATGATGGTGACAAGGTGATTTCTCTCTTGTACCTTCAACATGAAAATCTCATACCTTCAGTGGGTTTTATCCCCTTGAGTGTATCTCTCAGGATTTCATCCAAACAGAAATGGATAGGTTTCATATCACATTTTTCTACCTCTCCTGGCATTTGGCTACTTTTCCTCTGCACCTAAAAGTATGCAGAACTTCGCTTTAACTTGTAGAAAGCTTCCCTTTAGTTTAAAGAAAGTTTTGTTCTCAACCCTGCTGCCCATTTAACTTAGAATCCCTGTCTTCTTCCTTCTCCTAAACTTCCTTTATGATGGCCATATCCTCCCCATACATTCCTTCTTTTTTTTTTTAACGTTTTTATTGTAGTATAATTGCTTTAAAATAGTGTTAGTTTCTGCTTTATAACAAAGTGAATCAGTTATACATATACATATATCCCCATATCTCTTCCCTCTTGCGTTTCCCTCCCTCCCACTCTTCCTATCCCACCTCTCTAGGTAGTCACAAAGCACTGAGCTGATCTACCTGTGTTTTGCGGCTGCTTCCCACTAGCTATCTATTTTATATTTGGTAGTGTATATATGTCCATGCCACTCTCTCACTTTGTCCTAGCTTACCCTTCCCCCTCCCCGTGTCCTCAAATCCATTCTCTAGTAGGTCTGCATCTTTATTCCCGTCTTGCCCCTAGGTTCTTCATGACCATTTTGTCTTTGTTTTTTTTTTAGATTCCATATATGTGCTAGCATACGGTATTTGTTTTCCTCTTTCTGACTTACTTCACTCTGTATGACAGACTCTAGGTCTATCCATCTCACTACAAATAACTCAATTTCGTTTCTTTTTATGGCTGAGTAATATTCCATTTTATACATGTGCCATATCTTCTTTAACCATTCATCTGTCGATGGACACTTAGGTTGATTCCATACCCTGGCTATTGTAAATAGAGCTGCAATGAACATTGTGGTACATGACTCTTTTTGAATTATGGTTTTCTCAGGGTATATGCCCAGTAGTGGGATTGCTGGGTCATATGGTAGTTCTATTTTTAGTTTTTAAAGGAACCTCCATACTGTTCTCCATAGTGGCTGTATCAATTTACATTCCCACCAGCAGTCTAAGAGGGTTCTCTTTTCTCCACACCCTCTCCAGCATTTATTGTTTCTAGATTTTTTGATGATGACCATTCTGACTGGTGTGAGATGATATCTCTTTGTAGTTTTGATTTGCATTTCTCTAATGATTAATGACGTTCAGCATTCTTTCATGTGTTTGTTGGCAATCTTCTTTGCAGAAATGTCTATTTAGGTCTTCTGCCCATTTTTGGATTTGTTTGTTTGTTTTTTTGATATTGAGCTGCATGAGCTGCTTGTAAATTTGGGAGATTAATCCATTGTCAGTTGCTTCATTTGCAAACATTTTCTCCCATTCTGAGGGTTGTCCTTTCATCTCGTTTATGGTTTCCCTTGCTGTGCAAAAGCTTTTAAGTTTCACTAGGTCCCATTTTTTTATTTTTGTTTTTATTTCCATTTCTCTAGGAGGTGGGTCAAAAAGGATCTTGCTGTGATTTATGTTATAGAATGTTCTGCCTATGTTTTTCTCTAAGAGTTTTGTAGTGTCTGGCCTTACATTTCGGTCTTTAATCCATTTTGACTTTATTTTTGATTATGGTGTTAAGGAGTGCTCTAATTTCATTCTTTTACATGTAGCTGTCCAGTTTTCCCATCACCATTTATTGAAGAGGCTGTCTTTTCTCCACTGTATATTCTTGCCTTCTTTATCAAAGATAAGGTGACCATATGTGCCTGGGTTTATCTCTGGGCTTTCTATCCTGTTCCCTCTGTGAAAAACTGAAACCATTTCCACTAAAATCAGGAACAAGACAATGTTGCCCACTCTCACCACTAGTATTCAACATAGTTTTGGAAGTTTTAATCACAGCCATCAGAGAAGAAAAAGAAATAAAAGAAATCCAAATCAGAAAAGAAGAAGTAAAGCTGTCAATGTTTGCAGATGACATGATACTATACATAGAGAATCCTAAAGATGCTACCAGAAAACTACTAGAACTAATCAATGAATTTGGTAAAGTAGCAGGATACAAAATTAATGCAGAGAAATCTCTTGCATTCCTATACACTAATGATGAAAAATCTGAAAGAGAAATTAAGGAAACACTCCCATTTACCATTGCAACAAAAAGAATAAAATACCTAGGAATAAACCTACCTAAGGAGACAAAAGACCTGTACGTAGCAAATTATAAGACACTGATGAAAGAAATTAAAGATGATACAAATAGATGGAGAGACTCCAGCATCTTCTGCTCTTGAATGTTCCTTGCTGCTCTCAGAGACAGCAGCCCCTTCCTTCCTCCTGCTCCTCTATGCTGCTTTCTGTCTCAGGACTCTGCATCAATGTTTCCCCTCCTTTCGTCTGCTCTGACTAGGATCTTCTTATGTCCCACACCTTGATCCTTCAGATGTGTGGTCAAGTTGATCCCCTAAAGAAGTCATTTCCTGACCATTGCAATTAAAATAATCCCAGTTGCTTCCTCCCTTCCTTCCTTCCTCCCTTTCTTCCTTTCTCTTTCTTTCTTTCTTTCTTTCTTTCTTTCTTTCTTTCTTTCTTTCTTTCTTTCTTTCTTTCTTTCTTTCTTTCTCTCTCTCTTTCCTTCCTTCCTTCCTTCTTTCTTTCTTTCTCTTTCTTTCTTTCTTTCTTTCTTTCTTTCTTTCTTTCTTTCTTTCTTTCTTTCTTTCTTTCTTTCTTTCTTTCTTTCTTTCTTTCTTTCTTTCTTTCTTTCCTTTCTTTTCCCTCCTTTTGCTTGCTTTATTTTCTCCACAGTAATGTTATTGTCTGAAATGATCGTGCTTCTTCATATGTTTTCTTGTTTCTCTTTTTTTCTCCACTATAATGTTTCAGCAGGCACTTTGTCTTGCTTACTGTTTCCTCCCGGTATTGGAATGACCACCTTAAAGGGGGTACTTGATAGCTACTTGATAAATGAATAAAGAGATGAATAAATAAATTTGTCATTTATAAATGTATTTGGTTACAAATTCCATAAAATGTGTTCACATAGACTGAAACACATTTGGGTTTATTTCTCCATGTAATACAAGTTCAGAGATAGGTTTTTGCCACATAAAGTCAGTTCAATGATTGATTGATATAATTTCTGATATTTCTGCCATTCATTCAGCTTTCCTCTCATTGAATTCAGCTGGGCCATTCCCCCTGGAGTCTCTCAAGCAGTTGCCGTATTTAGATGAAACATATTTGAATATTAGAAGATATAACTAAAGGAATTGAAAGACGTTTCTCTGATCCTTTGGTATATGAAAATAGTATAACATATGGTATGCAATTATAAAATATCTTGTCTTTTAACATTTATTTTCTGGAACTAGTTTTTGTCTTTGAAAGCTTGAGCAGGCCCATAAATTTGCTCTTTCTTGGGTACCACGAAATCCTCTGATCAATAATTAAAGTTCTCAGTAGCATGTAACTAAAACATCAGTACCTACTGCTGACTAGACAGTCCACATTCTGGGAAAGAGGCTGGGTTCCTTCTCTCTGTGCTAATCCTCCCTCTCATTAAAGATGGGGAAGACTAAAGGGTACAGGGAAATTGTTGCTTGATTGGTCCTGTCTTTATCTGGGTTCGAACTCTCTGTGTTTGAGGATGTTTTAAACTAACTTCATCTCTAATGAGTGTCTTTGATTTTTCCTAAGGAGCCTGTTTGCTGCATAACAACAAAGCATCCCAGGAGATAAGGGCTTAAAATAACCACAGTTTTATTATAGTTCATGATTTTGTGGGCCAAGAATTGTTCATTATTTTGGAAACATGCTGCCATCAAGAATTTTATCCTGGTTAAGTCATCAGTAAAATGCACTTTATCAGTCTGCCTTTGTAGCTATCAAATTTACAGTGATTTATATATATATATATATATATATATATATATA
>NW_020175675.1:2003681-2130435 GCF_003031525.2 Neophocaena asiaeorientalis asiaeorientalis | reverse complement strand
TTTAGCCCTTATTTGAAAAATGTTGAAGTGCCAAATAATGTTCAGTAAGATATTTAATATTGATTTTATCCCAATATTCACTACCAAAACAGAGTAAAACCAAAATTAGATAAAACATTTCCCCAAAAAATACACTAATAAAGTTGTCAGAGATAATCACACTTTCAAGATGTAAAAAAATAATTTGAAAAATGTAATAATGAAACTGAAATATTGCATTTTTTGATCAGAAAGAAAAAAGATTTTATGGCTCCTTAGATAAAGCAACAAATTAATTTAAAATATGGCAAACTATACAATATTAGACAAAAAATTATTTTACTATTATTTTCTTAATATTTTATTATCAGTATAATATCAATATACAAAGGTGGAAAGAAATCCATAAAAAGTAATTTCCCACCAAGCAATTATCATGTCTGAGAAAAATGGTGAGGTGGGGAAAGATACAACTATACACTGGGGAAAAATACAACTATACACTGTGCTTTAGTGAAGTAAATGTTCATTATAAGTGTTCATTTTAAGTGAATTGAGTGATAATGAAGCTTTGCTGTTGCATAAGTTAAGTTTGTAAGGAAGCACAAGTTTTGGAAGAAATGTTATTTTCAAAATTGCTGACAATGGATATAAAGAAATTTTCAATACCTGAAACTCTTAAAATGTACACAATTAGTCCATTTCTCAGTGCCATTGCTTCCACTGCAGATGGAACAGCAGCCACGGTGAATCAGGTAGGGACCACGGGAGGACTTCTAAAAGCTGCACCAAGTCTTAGCACTTATTTGCCTTCTGCTCAACAATGCTTCAGTGCCAAGGATTGCATTGAAAGGTCACTGCACAGCTAATGTCATCATTGCTCCTAATGACATGAAAAGTGCTCCCGTGAATGTTAGATTATTTCATGAACTGTGTAGCAACACTGAAGACATGTTTGGATGTCTCCTTTGTACAGCAAAGAAAGTAGCTCTCCAAAGGAGGTGGTTGTTGTTGTTTTCAAGATTCTGTTCATTTTTGATGTTATTGAATAACTTTTAAGTTTAATTATTGAAAATGTATACACTGAAGCTATAATATTGAGGAAATATGCAACCTATGTCTTAGGTTTATTTAAAAACGTTAAATGGTTTCTTCCTAAACTGTAAGGATATGAGATCAATTTTATTAAAGTGAAGGGGATTATCATGGTATTTATCTCACTCACTGAGAATGTCATACAGATACACTAAATGGTTCTAATTTGGAAACATTTGCTCATAATTAGATACTATTTTAAATGTATGAAGAACAGATTTAAAGATCTTTATCAACTTAATATACCAGACTAAGTTATTAATCCACTTAACATGGCCAAAGAATATGTTAAACATTTGCAAGAAGTTAAATAAGTTAAAAATAATGCCTTTGAGACCAAAATATCTTTTAATTGATATAGTTAGAAAAGATTTTGTATTTAAGATTTTCCCACCCACTCATTTGGAAAGAAACTAAATTACTTATTTAGCCCAATTTCCAACTCTGTATTTAGCTAAACATGGTTTCAGTGCAGTAGGGGAGTTACTAAAAAAAGCAGTGGAACCAATTGCAATGTCTAAGGGAAGGAGATTTGAGACTCTCTTTAATAGTTGGAGAACCAAATGTCAAGTTACTGAAAGCACAGGGATCTCAGCAGATTTCATCAATGCATCTTGTTTTAAAGGTATTTTTCATCATTTATATAAAACACATAATAAACATACACACACTATTCTGTAGCATGATGACAGGAAACCCATACTGTGAAAAGTGAGCACTGGGACAATTTAGGGGTTGCCTCCTGGGTCCATCACATTATTTCTTTATGTCCTGTTGTCCAATTATTTCTTCTTTTACTTCATGACACTTAAGGGATATGGTCCCTAACATGTGGTCCAACATGGGCAAAGTTGGAGAGAGATTGCCTGGGATAAGCTATGATAACACAGTGTCTTATTTTGAGTCTACATCTGTAAATAAGGCTAAGCTCATGTGTATGAATTTCATGCCTCGTCATATTTTTCCCCATTTCATCAGTCTGTAAATTGCCTTGGATTATTCCCCTTCTTTAATTAAAAGTATTTATCTTTCTTTTATTATATAAATCCACCTTGCAACAATTTCTTCTAACATTAGGCTTTATTTTAATCTGTCTTTCCCTTTGCATTTTCATCATCCCATGCCTCTTGTTAGAATGGCCTTTGAGTGTCTTTCTTCTCTTAAATCCAAATTTATTCATTATAAATAAGTGGAAGCATTTGTCTACTTTATTATGTCCTCCAGGATAGCTGTATCTGAACATTTGCTTATTGAATGTATGCAGTATAATTATAACTTCATTTTAATTTATATCTCTCTTACATCTAATCTCAGATAGATCACATGAATTTGATATTTTATTGGTTAAACACTGTTAGATTTTAGCAAATTTATACAGTTCAGTGAAATACCATTATGGCATTATAATAGCATTTATGTGAATGCAGAGCTAGAGAGTCCCAAGACCACCCTCAGGCTCAATAGTTCACTAGCAGGACACACAGAACTCACTGAAAGCTATTATACTCATTGTTACAGTTTATTATGTAACATACAGATTGATATTAGCTAATGAAAGAGACATGTGGGGCAGGATCCAGGAGAGTTCTACCTGTGCAACTCCAAGTTGTCTTCTCCCAGTGCAATCTTAGAGAGACCTAACTCCACTCTTCAATGGTGTCTGACTAGACACATGTAGTATTGCCTTCCTGGAAAGTTCACCTGAGCTTTGGGGTTCAGAGGTTTTTTAAGACTTGGTCATATAGTCATGGTTGACTGCCTGCATGGCTCTGCCACCATAAATCATTTTGTTAATATCTGTTATGGCTCCAAGCCCCCAGGTAAATAAAGACACTTTTATCTGGCAGGACTTTCCAAGGGCTTATAGATTACCACCCAGAAGCTGAAGGCCAAGACCAGACCTTGTTTAGGCAAGATAATTCTTTACCACACGATAGGATGTGGTTTCATTTCAGGATAGCAAACAGAACATCACAACTTAGTTGTTATTTAAAAAAAGGGACCTTGGTGTGATGGAACTGAGAACCACAAGAAGCAGGGATGCAGCTGGTTGAGTGGCGGTAGAGAGGTCCTGATGATTGTCCATGTCTTTCATGATTATCATTAAATCATGCAAGTCCTCACTCTCAAGGTGACTGTATCTCTGCCACTTGTATTTCGGCCTCTCTCAAAGTGAAGGAAGTAAGATGAGATGATATTAGCCTTATGTGGCAATGGAACTCAAACCATGAAAGCGTCACACTTGTCAAAGTGCTCAAAAGAGTCTGATGAAATATTGGATACATATTGAATGATATGTATGTACTCGATAAGCTCATGGTTTCATTTTTTGTTTTCTAAACCTGAAGAAATAAAAACAGATGCATTCATTTAAATCACTGTGTCAAAGCCTTCCTTTTGTGGAGTCATGAGCAAGTGTTTTCTGTGTATATATCCTAAGTTTCAGAGTGACAACAGGAACAAATTTAAGAATATTAGTGATAACCACTCAGACTAGTTTGAATTAACTGGATTCTATGAACTCTTCCCTCACACCTAGTGAATCTGTAGCAACTTGTTTCTGCTAATCAAGAAAACATGAAATTAGGGAATTTCCTGGTGGTCCAGTGGTAAAGAATCTGCTTTCCAATTCAAGGGACATGGGTTAGAGCCCTGGTCGGGGAACAAATATCCCACATGCTGTGGGGCCACTAAGCCCATGCGTCACAACTACTGAACTCGTGTGCCTCAATGAGAGAGCCCATGTGCTGCAAACTATAGACCCCATGTGCCCTGGAGCCCACATGCCACAACTAGAAAGAGAAAACCCACATACTACAACTAGAAAGACAACTGCACACTGCAAAGAGCCCACATACCACAACAAAAAGATCGCGCATGCCTCAACGAAGATCCTGTGAGCCACAACTAAGACCCAACACAGCCAAAAAATATAAAGAAAAAAGATCAACTTAAAAAAAGGAAAACATGAAATTATTCTAACTCTATTAAATCCCAGCAAGAATGCAGTTTTTACTTCATCCTAAGGGATTACAAAAATAAAGTGTTTTAGGCAGCAACAATCTAGCAACAAGATGGTGTCCAGGGATTCAAGTCTTAGATAATGTTGGTACAATTTATATCAGCTGATGACATTTGTATGAGAATCATGTTCCAATCACACATCAATCCCACCTGGATCTTTCCTCCCCAATCCTGATTTGAATGCACATTTCTATTTTGCCCTGAATCCCAATGAGAAAACAACATCAGATTTATTTACTGATAGCTTGCCTTTCACATAGAAAATATTGTTATACTCTTTGTGAACTAAATTGTGTTATACCTTATGATGGAATATTATGCAGTAATTAAAAAGGATAAGGTGAGGCAAAACTGTGAATTCAAGAAAAAGATCAGTGGTTTACAAGGGTTAGGAGGGAGGGAGGGATAAACAGGTACAGCACAGAGGATTTTTATGGGGAGAGAGAAAAAATTCTGTATGATCCTATAACAGTGAATACATGTCATTATACATTTGTTCAAACCCATAGAATGTACACCACCAAGAGTGAACACTGATGTAAGCTATGGACTTTGGGTGATTATGATACATCAATGTAGGTTCATTGATTGCAACAAATTTACCACTCTGATGAGAGCTATAGTGGGGGGAGGCTGTGTGTGTATAGGGTCAGGAAGCATATAGGAAATCTCTGTCTTTTCTGCTCAGTGTTGCCATGAACATAAAATTGGTTTAAGATATAGTCTATTAAAAATTAAAAAAAACTGAGAAAGAAGTTTACAAAATACATTGGAGTAGAAAATGATTTATGATAAATTAAAATGTACATTTTTCCACTAAACTAATTATTAGCTTTGTTTTCTTTTGTTTAAGGATGAAGTGGATCTGTTACTAAACTCAGGTTTGACTGCTTGCCACTCGAAAGCCAACACTTGAGAGACAAGCTTTGGCTGGAAAGGAAAAGTTGCCTTATTCAGGAGGCCAGCAACCCAGGGAGAAGGTAGACTTATGTCCAAGAACCAACTCTGAAGATTCTGCTGGACCATGAAAGTTTTTTAAAGGGAGAAAGGGAAGTTAATCATTTGAGAAGGGGGTCAGAGTTTGTTATCTTCCACTGTGTGCAGGTTTTTTCCTGATTGGTTGGTGGTGATGTAAAAGGGTGGTGTTCCAGGAGTCTTGTGCTTAGCTCGAAGTTACCATCCTTCAATCTGGATGGGGGCCTTAGTTCCTGCAGAAGAACTCAAAGGTATTGTTATGTATATTCCTTGAGGGGGACCAGGACTCTGCTTTATAGCTGCACTATTGTTTCTTGACTGCTTCTCCTTTGTTTTGCATTCCCTCCCTTCCCTTAGGCTAAGAAAACAACAAACATGTTAAGCAAAACAGAACAAAGGCCTTGAAAAATGAGCAGAAGCTTAAGGTTCCAGGAATGTATCTAGTGTAGAAATTAGAGTTTAAAGTATAGCTAGGCTCTAGGGCCAAGGGACTGGTTACAGATCCACCTTTACTGATGTGAAAAGATGCATGAACTATGTTTTAATAATGCAAAAACATTATTTGCTACATAAGGGTTTTTTGTGGGGGTTTTTTTTTTTTTGGTCCTTTCTTCATGAATTCAGTAGTTTTCCAGTTAAATTTAGTAATATGCTTTCAAGTGTAAAGGAATTTCAATTTAAATAGAACTGGAGAATATAAAATGGAGAATCTCATACTTGTGCCCTCAAGAAGAGAAAACTGAAGGACTGAGAGACTGCTTTCCCATTAATGCCTGATTTATAGAGAACTGATAGTGTTGGAGTTTTCTTGGATGATGGGGGTTGATCAGAGGTAATCTTATATCAACCCTGGGGTGTTTTGACAGAGGCATTAATGGAAGATGACCCAGGCAGTTTGGTCTCACAGAGTGGACTGAATTGAACTTTGTGACTCCACTTGAAACAGGAGGGAAGCGGGCAGGGCATAATGTTTAAAAGAATGACATAGCCCAAAGGCATGATGTAAACTGATTAGAACCAAATAGGTCCAAGATGACAGATGAGTCAACTTCCACTAGACCTTGAGCCTCAGTATACACTCATTGTGAAACATCAGCTCCCTAAATGACACACCCACAGGCATCATGACAGTTCCAAGGCCAACCATAAAGGTCAAAAAGAGGATGGTGGCCCAATTCCTGGAAATACCCACCCCTTCCCCCAAATAGCTGGAATATTTCTCCCACTCATTAGCCTATGAAATTACCCACCCCTATAAAAACTGACAACTCCATAGGCTGGTGCTGCTCTTGACTTCTGAGATGGCCGACGTTCTGTCTGTGGAGTATGTTTCTCTCTAAATAAACACACTGAATTATTGTCTCTCACTGAATTCTTTCTGCGATGAGACATCAAGAACCTGAGCTTCATTAAATCCTGAGACCAGGTGTGTGATCTCAATTAAAAGACTGTGGGTTCAAGTCCCAATCTGAGTTACACAGTTTCAGACTGGTTTTGTGTGTTTGGAAAATTTTCAAGGTTGGTCTCCATTTGTTTTAGAGTTTAACTGACTCTAATTGAACTCTTCCCCCTTTTACATCCCCTGCCCATGAGTACAAGCTGCCCCAAACCCTCATCTGTAACTTGCTACAGTTTGCTTGTCCTGAATTGCAATTAATCTGCTATTTCCAAATAAACTTAATTTCTTTTGAGCTTGCCTCAGTTTACCTCATTTAGGTCAACACAAGCTCTTAATTTTGAAAAGATAAATTTGGCCTTTTAAAAAATTGAGTTGATATAATTGTGTAAATCAAAATAAATGATGACACATATCCTAGGAAACAACATAACAATATTTAGAGTGTGGAAGCCAAGAACTTTAAGAGGGAAGTCAAAGAAGGTATGTAAAAATCCTGTGATCTTAACTTTAAAGTAGGTATATCAGGAAGACTAGTGTTTATTTTCTCATTTTAAGAACTTTTGCATGTATTTCCTGGGTCTATCCACTGGAAATTTCCAGAAGCAGTGAAAATCCAGTAGCAATGAGCATATTTATTGCCCAAACTGTGATCACCAAATATCCATTTCCAAGGAATCCATCTAAGGCTCCGTAACAAAAAGGCTGATTCCAGGACTGTGCTGGAAAATGTGGAAGATGAGTCTGGAACTACACATTATATCAGAAAGAAATGAAAGTTCACTGGAGTCATGGCAAAAGGACCCAGAACTTTATCTGAAAAACTAGTAATAATAGGAAAGTGTGCTTATTCTGCTTCTCTGATATGAAATGTAGTAAAAAGTAAACAAATAATTATTTAATTATATGCTTTTATAAATATTTGATAAACTTAAATTTGAATTTAAAATATCATTATGAATTCATTTTTTTTCTTAAAGTGTTTATTTCACAAGTCTGTTTACTGAAATACTTGAGAAGAAAAGGCAAGCCAGTAGCAAAGGGTGCCTGTTTTCCCATAAAAGGAACCAGATTTCTTGGAGAAATTGGCAGGAAATGTTCAAATGTACACAATTTTCCATTCAGGGCTTGGGCATGAACCTAGTATATCATATTCTGCCAGAAAGCAAGGAAGCTTCAAAGACAAATGGGGTCATGACAACAAGATACAGCTACTAATTTGGTCAGATTATTGCTGCTGAAAATGGTACACCTTGATCAATAAAAATAAAGTGATGATGGTAGAATGAAAAGTTGGTCATGTGTAAAATCTATGATTACTTCTGCTTTCAGCTCCAATACTTAAAGAGTTTGGAAAGTTTTCATTTCCATTGTTACAATGAGAAAAAGCTAGACAATTTGAAAGTCAGCAGCTTCTTTAGAATTCATTAGAGAACTGAGGTTGTAGGTCAAACTGCTACCCTGAATTTGAAGAGAGAGGCACATCCGGAAAGATAGAACAACTGAGATCTACTTATCGAGAGTAGAACAGGCTGTAACCATTAACTGCTAGGAACACTTATGTGCTAATTTTGACAAATTACTGGAGGCTGAATGTGAACTAGCGTGAGAGTGAGAAAAAACAGGGTCACAGTCTTAGGGTGTGCTCTGCATTGATGGGATTTTGCTCCAGGAACCCCAAGAAAGATCCCAGTGTGGCCCTGGCCCAGGGAGGAGAGTAACCATTGTTAAATGACCCCAGAGCCTTCTTCATAAATAAGGTCTACTTTCTGTGGGAAAGAACTTCACCAGAGGGCAATTCTGAAACTTTATCTTAGCTAGAGAAAGGTAATTCCTCCCACACCAGTACCCTCAAATATTCCTGTCTCACCAAAGAGGGAAAAATATAGTCCCTCTGTCCCAAGAGGGACAGAGATAAAGGATATAGATTGGCTATGTCATGGACGGAAAGAAGAGGAGGGAGTGAAGGGGACAAGTTGCAACATAGGAGGAGGGACAGAAATACTTATGAAGGCCACAGTCCTGAGATACAGGCCCACTGAATGACTGAGACTTAACCAAAAGACCATAGAATGTTCCCTAACACCCACACCTCATCACCACATGAACCAGCCTCTAGGATAACAACAGGGGATTACCGCTGAGTTGCAGATTCAGAACTCTAAGAAGGAGAATTTAGAACTCAAAGTCAGGAAGGGAGAAAAAAAAAAGACACTAGAAGAGATTTAAACCTCTGTCACTTACAGCTACAGCAAATAATAATAATAGCCATCCACTAGTCAGGGGAACATAGATCCTCAGTTCACATTACCTAAAAACACATGTCTAGCTTTCAACAAAATATTATGACACACAAAGACAAGACACAGCACCACTGTTTGAAGAAATGAGCCAGTCTTTAGAAGAAGACTCATATATAACACAGATTTTGGGATTATCAGTCAGGGAATTTAAAATAACTATGATTCATATCTTAATGGCTATAAAGTAAAAAGCAAATAACACACAAAAACTAATAGCAAATGTAAAATGAGCACTGGAAACTAAGAAGGAATCCAAAAGAAATGCTAGAAGCAAATGACATAGTAATGAAAACGAAAAATGGCTTTGATGGGCTTATCATGACCACTATGATGGAACGTGTCAAAGAGTCATGAGAGCAAAGTGAAAGAGCTCCCAGAGGCCAAAGCTGGAACGATTTGAGCAACAAAATAAAGAAGTGTTAGATTATAACCCAAAGTTTGAAACTAATATCTATAAATCCATACTAATTATTTAATTATATAAGTTAATATTGAATAAGTAAATAAATGGAAAAATGAGAAAAATATCTAGGAAAGGATAAATCCAAATAATTTATGTGGAAACTCCCCATTCCTTAAGTGCACCATGTGCGTGATAACTTCCTTACAAAGAAAATGGGAAAAAATAACTTTTCAGTGGAGAAACCTGACAAACTACCTCAGCCAGTGGTCAAAGTCAACATCCACAGTATCTGTTATGTTGATAGCATGTACTTTTGCTAGGATGTGATTAAAATGACAGTTTACCTCTGTAGTCTTCCTTCCAAAAATACATAACCTTGGTCTAATCATGAGAAGAACATGAGATAAACTCCCACTGAGGGATATTTTACAAAATACCTGACCAGTACTCCTTAAAACTGTAAAGGTCATCAAAAACAGAGAAAATCTGACTATCACAGCCAAGAGGGGCCTAAGGAGACGTGACAATTTAAAGTAAGTTATTTTGGATGGGATCCTGGAACAGAAAATGAGCATTAAATCTAAAAAGTAAAGAAATCTGAACATAATATGAACTTTAATAAGAATGCATCTATATTGTTTCATTAGTTGTGACAAATTTACCATTCTGATGGAAGATGTCAACAAGAGGGGAAATGAGATCTGGGGTATGTAGGAATTTTCTTTACCATCTGTGATGGTTATTTTTATTGTCAACTTGTGAGGCTAAGTTATTCAATCAAACACTAATCTAGGTGTTGCTGTGAAGGTGTTTTTTAAATGTCAACATCTGCAATCAATTGACCTTTAGTAGAAAGTTGTTTTCCATAATGTGGGTAGGCTTCATCCAGTCAGTTGAAAGGCGTTAAAAGAAAAATTGTGCCCCTTTCCATAACCCTGAACTCTCTAGTCTAAATTAGATCAAAAGATTCCCAATTCTAATCTGAGACTGGTGTAACATTTATCCTCAAATCTGATGTTAATTATTTTTTTCTGAGCTAGAGTGAATTAAGAACAAGCAAAATTGATGTTTCCCAGAGGAAATTCTGCCCCAAGACTGTAGCATCAACTCCTGTCTGAGGGTTTCTAGCCTGCTGGTCTGCCCTATGGACTTTGGACTTGCTAGCCCTCACAATCATGTAAGCCAATTCCTTGAAATAAGTTTCTATAAATAGGTAGCTATATAGGCAGATGATCATATAGATATAATTGGTATAGATAAAGATATAAATATAGATCCTACTGATTCTGTTTTCCTGGAGAACACTGATACACTGTCTTCATAATTTTCTATCTCAATCTATTGTAAAATAAAAAGCTTAATCTAAAAATCTATCATTACAAAATGATATTTTAAAAAAGATTGTATTGGTCAACACTGGTAATTGTTAAGACACTAACTCACTGTTCTAAAGCTTTAAAAATAATTGGAAAGATTTAAACATTTTTTGTTTTTTTTTTTTTAGAGTAACAAGCTGTTATATAATAAAAGGTTCTCTCTACACAAAACTCCAACAAATAAATGCAGAAGAAATAATGTAATTAGACAATTATCATTTTGTAAACTCCAATGGATTAAAATCATCCAAGGGTTGGTTGATGTGAAATTTTATATTGGAAAGATCACACACAAACTGAATGTTCCAGTGAATGTTAGCATCAATAGTTAAATTCCTCATGATCTAATGTAATAGAAAATTTACAATACCATCTATGAAGCTGTGTTGAAAAAATATTGAATTGAAATATAACTGCTCCTCACTGCCAGTTTATAGGACACACACTGAGAAAGAGAAACATGTAGAATGATGCCACAAAGAACCTATTAACCAAATGCAAAATGTGAGAATTCTACAGGATAAATAATTCTTTCCCAACCCCTCAAAATAGCCAATGGGAAAATCTGAGAAAACACAAGAACCAAATACAATTTAGGGATATTGTTTGGATTGTGATTCTGTGAAAAAATGGCTTTGAGATAATCAGGGCAATTTGAGTATAGAATATTAAATAGTGTGAAGTAACATTTTAATTTAATTATTTTAAATTTAGATGTGTTAACGGCATGATGAATGTGTAAAAAGAAAGTGTATGTTAGCAGTACATGATGAAGTATTTACAGCTGAAATGGCACATGCCTGAGATTTGCTCTGAAATACTTTAAAAATCACAAAATAAAAGTGGGGAGATGAGAGTAACAAAACTGTCCATAAGTTGGTAACTGCTGAAGATGGATATTGGGTAAAAAAGTGTTTATTAAACCATTACATCAGTTTGTGGTATGTTTGAAGTTTTCCATATTAAGAAAAATTTTTAAATGTTTCTAAAAATATGTTGGACTTTGATAATGTTACATTTTCTAAAAAGGAAAAATGAAAAACAAAGTATTTATAAAGTTAAATTAATATTATGACAGCTTACTTTTCTGAAGTGACAACTTTTTCCCCAAAATACTTGGGCTATGGAAATGCAATAATCAGCCCCTAAAGTTACACACCTCTAAAATAAATAATATAAACACAAAAGGGAAACAATGGATGAAAAGAACAAGGGAAAGAAGAAAAGCAGAAGAGGAATGAAGGAGCGGAAGGAAGCAAAACTATTCGTTGATAGATTTTTATCTTTCCAAAAACGATTGTTCCAGTGGTAAATGTTGTATCTATTTTAAAATCTTCAAAAACCATTATTTTGCCTAGCAGCATCCTAGGAAAAGACAATTGCAAAACTATGATTTAATTTATTTCCTTGTTAAATATTTATAATGTAGGACAAGCATATGGCTTGATGATGAAACCGAGCAGGACCATGTGGAGCCCTCCCATGCACAAAAGCCCCTTCATGTCCCCCATTTCTTGTTTGGAGAAAAAAGGTTTTGGTCTCCTAGGCCTTCTCTGGGTTCCAAAGCATAAGCACAAGCAGTTACTAATTAGGGAAGTAAGTGGAGGCAAAAACAAAGGAAAAGCTATTAAACAATCTGACACAGATCTCTGAGTTGTTCTGCAGGAACTAAGACACCCCCACCCCCATTCACCCACCAAGGTGGAGGATGGTGACTGCAGGCTGAACAGAAGCACATGCACCCCAGATTGATTGCAACCAGAAGGTTGATCATCAAGATTTCTGAAATATCACCCTGTTACCTCACCTCCAGCCAATCAGAAGAAAGTCATGTATCCTGCAGCCCTCACCTCAAATGTCACCTTTAAAAACGCTTCCTTGAAAGCCATCAGGGAGTTCTGGTTTTGAAGTATGAGCCACCCATACTCCTTGCTTGGCACCTGCAATAAACTCTGTACTTTCTTTACTACACCTGGTGTCAGTAAATTGGCTTTGCTGTGTGGCAGACCCAAGTTCAGCTTGGCAAAAATACTTAGAATAACATTGTGTACCCTACCATCACTGAGGATGCAGAAATATCTTCAAATGATACATCAAGAAAATAGTTATCACAACTTCATCTCTGATTTAAATGGAAAGATGGGTTTTGGAATTTAGTGCAAGACATAGAAGGAACAAGATTCTTCATTCTTTGGGGGAGAAGACAGCCCAGTGATTACAGAGAGGCCTGTATCCATTTTTGCTCTGAGAGCCAATGCATTAGCAAGCATTCTTTTTAATTTATTATTTTTTAATTTTACTTTTGGCTGTGTTGGGTCTTCATTTCTGTGTGAGGGATTTCTCTAGTTGTGGCAAGCAGGGGCCACTCTTCATTGCGGTGCATGGGCCTCTCACTATCGTGGCCTCTCTTGTTGTGGAGCACAGGCTCCAGATGTGCAGGCTGAGTAATTGTGGCTCACGGGCCTAGTTGCTCCACGGCATGTGGGATCTTCCCAGCCAGGGCTCGAACCCATGTCTTCTGCATTAGCAGGTAGATTCTCAACCACTGCACCACCAGGAAAGCCCATTAGCAAGCATTCTGACAGCACAGAGATCCTCTGAGAGTCAGATTGACAAAAAAGCAGAAGGAAAAATTAATGTTTCAACAGGAGAGAAAGATGCAGGCAAATTTATTGCCAATATGGATTGGTTAAGCACATTACACTTGCAAGAGTATTTTGTTTTATAATTTTTCATTTCACTTCAAATTTTAGTATTGGAGTTTAAATATATTTCAGTATATAGTATGGTTCTTCATTTTTCTGCTCTTGAAATTTATTGCAATTTTCTTTGTTGCCTTTTTTTTCCATTGACATAATTTTAAACATTATAATTTACCCCATTTTTCATGTATTCATTTCCTACCTGACTAGGACTACTTCCTTGACCAATCTTTAGTCAGGCTCCTCTGAATCCTCTTTTTGATTAAGCTTTGTCCCTGTACTGCCAAGTTTGGTTTTAGCAAAGAATCCTGCTGTCAGTTTTTTGAGAATTCCCTGTCTCTTGATATCCAATCAAGCTCCTCTTCCCCCTCACCTTTGATTATTAAGCAAGTTCCTCTAATTAATTGTCTACCTCTCTGTCATTCTGCCCACTGGCTATAAATCCCCACTTGTGCCTGTTGTATTTGGAGTTGAGGTCAATCTCTCTCCTTTATTGCAATAGTCCCTCTCCTATTGCCATAGTCTTGAATAAAGTCTTCCTTGCCATTTTAAATAAATGTCAGAATAATTTCTCTATAATGTACTATACCAATGGACTCTGTGCTACAAATTATACAAAAAAATAACATTCCATTTTCACATTCCCATTCCTTCTAGAATCCTCCTGATTGTGGTTATGTATATTCTTAACCTTACTGTTTATCTGGCGGTTCTTGTAAAAACTTTAGGAAATAACCTTAAATATATTTTTGTTGATTTGTATATCTTAGAAGTTATCAAATACCTTTAAGTTAAAATAAGGATAATAGCACATGTACAATTTATCCCATTTTTTTTCATGTATTATAACTTTTACAGTTGTCAGGAAAAGTTATGAAAGACCGAAATAAAAAAAAAAAAAAAAAAAAAAAAAAAAAAAAAAAAAAAAAAAAAAAAACCTTAGTAAATACCTTACCTAGGTATCCATCTGAGTTATCTCTGCCTTTAAAGGTCTTTGAACTATCTTATAGCTCTGTAAGTTGTAGAAAACTGACAAAATGCAAATCGTTCTTTGTTCATAGAAACACAAAAGAATTGAGCCCAGTATATCGCAATTAATTATTGCCCTGTAGATAGATCTATTTTGCATCTATTTGTAACTAGATTTCAGAATTATTTACTCCCTATATATGTTTTCTGAATTCTCTTTTAAACAGGTTATGACATCTTACAGATTCTGTCATTAATTGTTATGATTTTTGACATATGTTCATTTTATAGTCATATGAAGTCACAAATTTCCTTTAAAAACTTATCCTTTAACACAATGTTGGGATTTGTAACAGTTAACCTTTTGAATCATATTTCCTACAGCTTAGTCATTTTTCTACACATAAGTGTTTAATGCCTTATCCCAGACGTTTTCCCTGGCTTCTGGTTTGAACTCTTGCTTGGCTAAATTCTACTGTTGTCTGGTTGTTTTTCAGGACATGCTCACGGGTGTCATGATATTTTTGGATTGGGTTGTTTGTTTTTTTGTTATTGAGCTGCATGTGCTGCTTGTAAATTTGGGAGATTAATCCTTTGTCAGTTGCTTCATTTGCAAATATTTTCTACCATTCTGACGGTTGTCTTTTGGTCTTGTTTATGGTTTCCTTTGCTGTGCAAAAGCTTTGAAGTTTCATTAAGTCCCATTTGTTTATTTTTGTTTTTATTTCCATTACTCTAGGAGGTGGGTCAGAAAGGATCTTGCTGTGATTTATGTCATAGAGTGTTCTGCCTATGTTTTCCTCTAAGAGATGAGTTTCTTTATGTTTAAGGTTTGTCTGCTCTCTTCACCCTTGAATGACAAAGTCACCAGGAAGAACATTGTGGACTCCACCCTCTTTCTTTCAGAACTTTGTTTTCTGACATTAGATGTTGCTGTAGAGAAATCTGAGGCCATTTCAATTTTTCCCCTTTTAAGTAACTTGCTTTCTTTGCTAGTGGTCTAAAGAATTCTCTCTTTTCCATTAAAACTCACTAACACAAAAATGATATATCTCTGTGTTGGTTATTTTACATCAAGTTTACTGGGGCCAAGTGTGCCTTGTGATCTATACAAGAAATTTTTCCTTGGTTTCTGTAAAATTCCACTTGTTATATCTCTGAATAAAATTTTCCTTCCTTTTTACTACAAAATATTAATTTTTTACTACAAAATATTAATTTTTGTAGTAAAAAATTTAATTCTCTTTACTACAAATCATTAATTCTTGGGCTTCCCTGGTGGTGCAGTGGTTGAGAGTCCACCGGCCGATGCAGGGGATGTGGGTTCATGCCCCGGTCCGGGAAGATCCGACCTGCCGCAGAGCGACTGGGCCTGTGAGCCATGGTCTCAGGGCCCATGTGTCCGGAGCCTGTGCTCAGCAGCAGGAGAGACCACAACAGTGAGAGGCCCGTGTACCACACACACACAAAAAAAACAAAAACATTAATTCTTTACTACAAAAACATTAATTGGGCTTCTCTGGTGACACAGTGTTTGAGAGTCTGCCTGCCGATGCAGGGGACGCGGGTTCGTGCCCTGTTCTGGGAGGATCCCATGTGCTGCGGAGTGGCTGGGTCAGTGAGCCATGGCAGCTGAGCCTGCATGTCCGGAGCCTGTGCTCTGCAATGGGAAAGGCCACAACAGTGAGAGGCCCGCATACCACAAAAAAACCCAAAAAACAAAAAACATTAATTATCTTAGTTTTGAATAATCTGTTTGTTCTCCATAATATATTATCTTTCTTTCAATTGCTCTAATCAATTTGTTTCTCACTCTGTATTCACAATGATTATTTAAATCCTTTTTCTACATCAGTCATTAAGTGCTAAGCTATTCTCTTTTTTTCTTTTCTGTTTCTATTTTATCTTTTTATTCAGTACTATAATGATTTTTATTTGTAATTTTCTATCCACAATCTCTCTCTTTAGCTACTTTTATTTTAATAACCCACACTTAAAATCCTTTAAATTAAACTCATTATTTATATATTTTTCCATGTAGGGTAAAATATTAATGAGTTTCTTATTTCCTTGGATTAATTTTTTTTCCTAATGCTGCATCTTTCTCTTGTCTGCCAACTTCTTTTTTCCTCCCTCCCTCCCTTCCTTCTCTTCCTTCTTTCTTTCTTTCTTTCTTTCTTTCTTTCTTTTCTTTCTTTCCTCCTTCCTCTTGCATACTCTCCCATCCTCCCCATTTCCCCCTTTTTTATGTATCAATTTCTTCATAAATATCATGTTGTTAAAAGTGTACAAGTCTGTCCAGAACTTTATTTGTACTGATATGATGAATGCTCCTTGACTTTCCTCTTATGATACATGGACCTGCTTCACTTCCTCTATGAAGCAATATGATGATCACATGTTCAGGACCTGATGTTTCAGGGATATGGAGGTATAGGACTCAGAGAGGACTATATATAGTGATGGTTGGCAGTCCTAGACTCTTCCCTCTATTTTGTAGTTATTTTGAATACCTTGAATGAAAGGGAGCATATTTTATTCTATGATGTCCTGGAGCCCATTGGTTAATATTTCTCTGACTTGACCTTGCACCTTTTCAGGATTGGGTCCTACTTCAGGGGTTGGAGCCTTGTACCTGCAGCCTCCATCTAACTGAATGGGACTGATCTCTGTCCTCGCCTGGCTGTCTCACTCACATGGTGATAGCTTCTCCTGCAAGCAAAAATGGGCTAACTGGAAAGTGTTTGGACCTCTCTTGGACATTGTGTGTGTTTCTCACTTACATTTGATTTGCCTAATTTTCCATTTATTGCTCAAAATAATTAAGTCCTTCCTTTTTCCCTCTGTTTTTCTCCCTTGAGGAAGTCATCAGCATGGAATTTCTGTGGGTATTTTGGGGTTTTTTTGTTGCTGTTCCTGCAGAATGAGAAGGATATAAAAACCTTCAACATTCCCTTTATTTTTACTTCTCCCCAACCCAGGGCTCATGAAGAGATCTGTCTGGAACTTCCTCAGCTCTCCTAAGGTGCCTCCATGGAACATAGAGTAAAAAGCTACATGGAGAGACACCAGGATGAGTTTTGAGAATTTTTAGGCAATCCTTTTTTCTTGCTTAATTGTAGGCCACGAGCCTTCAGACCACTTAATTTAAATTTGAACGCGTGTACTTTTCACTGACTCTCCTCGTGCTGCCCCTCCTTCTTTCCCCTTTCCATCATAACTGATTCTTTATTCATACTGCTCGATTCTGAGATAGAAAGGTTTTCATACCCAGCTTCACATTGCTGATTTAAGTCTGAAATTACACAATGCTTTCATGAATTCCTTTGGGTGCAAGGCTTGGTGGCAATTTTAAGACATCTACAGATGTTAAAACGCACACAACAGCTTGGTGCCTTCCATGTGGCCCAGAGACACTTTTAAAAAGCAGATTGTGAGCATGTTTATTTTCAGCCATCTCTGGAGAAGCAATGATAGTTTTGAAATGTCACTTTTAGATTTTTAGAATGTATTTTTTCAAAAACAAATATTTTTGCCTCCATTCAGTATTACCGGGCTATCAAAAAATTTAAGTTTGAGAAAAACTGGGATGGCCAGGGCACTTTTGAGTTCAAATCTCCTAATCTTCCAATAATACAACCTGAAAATTACCACTGCCCCTTTCCTTGGCCTGTTGGCCATGAGTGGATTTATGTCTGCTGAAGGCAAGAACGTGTAGAGATTCATTGGGATGTTGTTGGCTACAGGAGCAAGAGTGTGACCTTCCTGCCTTAAACAAGATGGAGACACTAGTTGAGAACATAAACCTTATGTTCAAACGAGCAGTGGCTTCTCTTTCCTTAATCCCTTGGCCCTGCTTTTGTAGGAAGTTATACAATGTTATGTTCTAAGTCACCACTTTATTATTGTTTTATTACATGCAATGACACTACTATACATTACATGCTTCTTATGTGTCAGGCAGTATTTCAGATACTTTATCAATACAATCTCATGTAATTTTCAGCACAACCCTAAAATAAGTATATGTATTTGGTTGTGAGAAACCGAGGCACTGAGCAATTAAGTCATCTGTCTCGGTTCACACAGTTAATGTGGAAGCTGGATTTAAACCTTGGTTAACTTCTCAAGGCTAACTTCTCAAAAAGTCTCCCTTTCTGGGCTGTATTCTTATAAAAGGCATAGCTCCTTGCATGGTACTAAGCAGATCATGCAGGGAAAACTCGTGGAACACAAGAGAATCTGAAAGATTTGTGGGGGGTTCCAGCCCTGCAGCCACCAGCACCATGAGACTGAGTCCTTCACAACTTCTTTGAGCCTCCTTTTCATTGACTATAAAATGACCCAATGCTATCCACTTTGCAGAGTTGTGCTAAGAATTCCATCTCTGTGGGGTGTCTAACTATGCCCTGCATCTCCTAAGTATTTCCTTATTGACTGACACTTGGTGTGGAATTGTCACTGTCTACATTTTTAAAATACATGAATTCCAAAGGAAACAATTCTTACACATACTTTCCATATGCTATACAATGGAAAATTAGCAGTTGTATAAATAGTAGAATATAGTTTAATATGTATTTTCAGAATAAAGCTGATGGTTTGATGATGTTCAGAAAGTAAAGATACATTAACATCTTCGAATTGCATGACCTAAAAAATGAGTCATTCATCCACAGCTCTGGTAATTATTTTAGCAAATTACAGCCCCTTCCTTTGGCCAAATTTCTAGCTAGTGAGAGCGGGAGACCTGTTCCCAGAGAGAATGAGTTACCTATAGGGACTGTAAAATTTGTCTCCAGCTGCTCCTTCTTCTGTGCAGATGGGAGAACTGGCATTTGAGCTTGTGTCTTGTGGGCCCCACCTATTGACAGTCTTCTTTATAAAGGGGAAAGAAAAGGACAACTGTCTTGGCCACAAAGAACAAAGATAAAGTAGTCCGTTATGAGATGAAATGTGTCACCCTAAATATGTTGAAATCCTAACCCTCAGTACTTGTGAATGTGACTTTATTTGGACATAGTGTTCTTGCCAATGGATGTAGTCAAGTTAAGATGAGGTCATTAAGGTGAGCCCTAATCCAATATGACTGATGTTCCTTAAGAAAGGGGGAAATTTGGTTGCAGAAAAACACACAAAGGGAGAATGCCATGGAAAGGGGAAGGCAGAGATCAGGCAACACTTCTATAAACCAATGGATACTGAAGATTGTCAGAAACTACCAGAAGCTTGGAGAGAGACTCAGGACAGATTATCCGTCAGAGACCTCGGACGGAACCAATCCTGCAGACACCTTGACTTCAGACTTCCAGCCTCCAGAACTGTGAAACAATACATTTCTGTTGTTTAAGCTGCCCTGTTTTTAATACTTTGTTATGGCAGTCCCAGGACACCAGTGCATGGTCCTCAGCAATGAGCTGAATTTCCCTTTTGCTCATCACATAGTCAGAGGCACTGAAATACTGTGCCCGACTTGGAACCTCGGAAGACGTGATGAGTTTGGGATTTTCAGATGGAGACCTGGAAATATAGCTGAAGAACCTGGAATAAAAGAGTGAGTGTGGCTGCACTGAGCACAGCAGCAGCATCCTGTCCTTGAACAGCTAAGACTCATGTTGTTGAGTGAGTGAGGGTGGGGAGCTAGTGAAGGCAGAGCAGACCTCTTCCAATCTCCTGGCCCAGTGCCTCCTTGTGGACCAACTGGCCCAAATTCATTCCTCATGTGCAAGAGCATTGAAGATTTACTGAGAAATATTTATCTAATTAGAGCATACATTTAAATGAGGCAAAGTCATGCATTAAGGTGAAGTTGGAGAAAATTGTGGCAGAGGAACATAATGGTGACCTTTTCCTGATAATGTTGAATTATTCATAGCCTTTGATGCATATTCTCCCCTAGAACTCAATATCACTTTTTAAAAAATCAGGAAGACTTTTTCTTCACACTTTATCATAGAACGTTTTGCAAAAAAAAAAAAAAAATAGAGTGGGTATAAGCCTACAAGAAGATATCCTGAAAGTTGGAAAGACATTTTGGAGAAAACCTGTAATAGTACTGACAATTCTAAGGATATTGATAAAACACAACAAACAATTCCCTGCAAGGGGAAAAAGCAGAAAACTAAGCTTTATTTCTATATACATTGCTCTCAAATAAGATGATAACTTTAATTCTTATAATAGAAAGGAAGATATGATAAAAGCATACCAGTATAATAGCAAGAAAGGCATGAATTATCCCTGTTTTACAAACAAGAAACCTGGTACTCACAGACACTTAGTAACTTGCTTCAGGTCACAAAGCTAGTGAGATTCAAAATCAGAAATTGAACCCAGTAAGTTCAACTTGGGAAGCCAGGATTTTGGACCATGAAGAAATCATTTGAAAGAATATGACTTCCACCTTTGAGTCAATAATTATCATTGCAAAGACAGGTCTGTTATTTCTGCCCAGAATATTTTTAAGACTACACAACCTGAAATCCATTTTTATCATAAAGATGAAATGTCTAAAAATAAATTTGAAATAAAAACTGATTTAAAACAAGTGAGTTCTGAGGTATTTCTTGGAAATAAAAGTCCAGTCCATTCTAGATCTGATAGCACCTGCCTCTATGGCTACATTTCCAGTACATCAGATGACCAATGGTTTAAAGTTGGTGCCAAATGAAACGAATTTCAAAGGGCATTTGAATCATAAATAGGCTTCCAAGCATAAATAGGCTTCCAAGCTGTCATATATTAAGTCTATGTGATCAGAAGCTGGTAAGGCAAGAGAAATGTCTTAAGAACTCACAGAAACACAGCCTCAAATAGAACAGCTTCAGTGTGACAAAATTGTTGTGACTTGGAAGCTAGGCAAGCACAAGTGCATAGGTTATGATAGAGGCTGTAGAGATAGTAATTACCACTGAACAAGCACCTAAGTGCCAGGGACTTTGCACACATTATCTTCAACATGCCTATCATCAATGGAAGGGGCAGGTATCACTTATTACTTCCTCTACATAGAGGAGAAACAGTTTCAGAGATGACTCACTTCCCCAAGGAAAAACACTGTCAGGTAGGATGCAATGCAATTCTCTTTGGAACAATGACCTTATGTTAATGTAGAGTCATAGAGCCGCCAGCAGTGACAGTTCTGCAATAGTGGATTTAGGTGTCAGTCCATAGACAGAATTTGGGCTCAGAGGAGTTGGCCTGATGTGGAACTTCTCAGCTGCGAGTGGATACACAGGTGCACTGTCTTGCAGAGTAAAGGACAAATACATTTTTATCATGGTATTCCCAGACACAAAAGTAGAGTGTAATGAACTGCCACATACATGTTACCCAACTTCAACAGTTATCAACTCATGGTTAATCTCAAAGGATGATATCTTTGATTAAAAGAAAAATCTGGATGCTTCCCTGTACCAGCTTTTCCTTTGTCTTAGTTTGCCCTCTTGCAGTGACCAATACTTTAGGTGTGGATTTAAGGGGGAGAAACTGTTAGTAGAGAAAGGTAGAAATTCCTGAATTGAGAGATAAACTGATCATCCTGACTATGAATTTATTAATACAGGAAAAAAACAAAACATTTAACAACTATGCACTTTTGTTAGATTCATTTGGATCTGATACAAAAATTGGACATGGTTTTAGCAACGAAAATGTCTTCCTTGTTATTTATTTAATTAAGACTATACTCACCATCCTTCTTGACACCACAACCGTTACTTATTCGATATCAGTGAATCTGTTATTTCATCAAGAATCTCAAATTGTAATGCCCAGGGCTATCAGACCAATAAAACTGAGGGTCTTAGGCAGTGCCCAGGAATCCTGGAAGGAATGGTGCTTCTTGAGAATGTATGCTTATCAACAGTGTTCCAGTTCTAAGCCAAATCCATTGTGTAGGCTGAGTTTGTCCTACAAGATGCCATTCTGAAATCCTGCCTTATCTTTATTATCTCATGTATTACCCACGAGTTGTGCAGGGATGTATTTTTGTTCTTATTTCACAGATATACAAACAGAAGCTCAGACTTAGAGCTGATGACACAAATCACCTTTCCTTCCTCTTTATGTCAGAGATTCCCAAGGCTGCAACCTAGAACTTGTGAGCAGCAGACATCCAACTGCTTTGGCATCACAATCTCCAATGGTCCCACCTCCTGACCCTCTTGCTGGGCATGTGTTTCCAACTTCACAGAGATTTCAGTCCTTTGGCTCTTCTGTTATTTATTCGTGACTTTACCGACCTCCAATGTACAGATATGAGTGTGCCCAGTTCTCTTTCCTCAAGGCATGATTTCCAGATTGTCAACTTCATACCACTCTGGCCAACTGTTGCACACCTAAGGAAAGCAATGTATGATCTGGTGGTTTGATGGCTGGAGTAAAGCCATCCACAGTCTCCAATCCCATATGAGAGGGCAACCTTGGTGGGTCATCTTCTCATCTCTCCCTGACCACTTATTCTCACACTGAAAGACTGGGTGAGTTCATTTTGTTTTTCTTTTCCATTCCCAGGCCATGACTTTATCTAATATTTTCTAGAGGAAACAAAAAAGCTCTTCTTCCTTTTTCTGTCCCTGACCCCAATACAATATGATACACTTACCCTCCCTTTCCTGCAGCTTAAGGGTACTCTCAGCCTTGCCCTCTGCTTGAGCTCTGGGTCCACCTGTCCCTGCCTTCTCAGGGATAGCTTTCTACTGAGGAGCCCCCATACTTTGTCTTCAATGCCTCCCTCAGTTCTGCTCTTTCCTCACATGTTCAAACCCTCTTTTGTTTTTGTCAGTGAAAGTCCTTTCCCTATTCTGTGGTTTCTACCTCTTATCTCATCTATCTCTGTTTCTTTGTCAGACCTTCCATAAAAGGAAAAGCCGAATAATGGCTCTTCAAAAATGTCCAAGTCCTAATCCTCAGACCTGTGAATATGTTATATTTTGTTACATGAAAGGGGGGATTGCCATTGCTAATCAGCTGACCTACAGATAAAGAAATTATCTTGGATTATGCAGGTGGATTCAAAAATCCTTAAGTGAGGAAGGAGTAGATAGAGGGAATGCCAGAGTAAGTGCATGTGAGACTCAACTATCCAATGCTCAGAAAGAAACATGCACCAAAGAATACAGGAAACCTCTAGAAACTGGAAAAGGCAAGGAAATTATTTCTCCGCTGAAATCTCCAGAAGGAATACCACCCTGCTGATATCTTGACTGATAATAAATGTAACTAATATATTTTGTTTTAGGCCACTAAAATTGTGATAATTTGCTACAGCACCAAAGGAAATTAATACATACTCCTGCCACATCATCCCTCTCTTTGGTCTCCTTTTGACTCAACTGCTCAAGCAAGAGTGATGCAATAAACTCAGTGAGGTCTTACAGGCATTTAAGTAATCACAACTTTTTCATATATTTGGAAAAATAATATATTTTCATGAATACATGTGTGTAATTAGGATGATTTACATGAAACTGTTATTTATGTAGGTCAAAAATTGAATATTAACAATTTCATTTCATTCAAACTTATATATATATATATATACACACATATATATATATATATATATATATATATATATATATATATAGAGAGAGAGAGAGAGAGAGAGAGAGAGAGAGCAGAAAAAATTTATTATTCCATGTGTTGACAATGGTTCTGAGGACAGCTCATAACTTTGTAGTTCCACCATATATGAGGCTCAGACTTTAGGAATCATTGCTCTAAAGGTACAGACAAATGAAAGATAAATATATATGTAAATCTCTTTGCCTTTCCTACTGTTTCTTCATAGAGCATTTAAATGATTGATATGACTGTGAGAAAAAAAACATTTTATGGCAAATGTCCCAATTGTTTTTATTTTCCCCCAACTCTGAAGGAGAAAAATAAAAGGTTAAAGAGCTAAAAAAGAAAGGAAAGAAAGGGAGGAGAATGAGGGGAGGAAGGAAGGGAGGAAGGAGGGAAGAAGGAAAGAAAAAAGGTAAATGGGAGGAAGGGAGAGGGAGGGAAGGAGGAGGAGAAAATGGAGGAAGAGAGATGATAGGCAGAAAATATAGAGCTAAAAAAAATCGAGAAGCTTTTAGTATGACACAGTTCGAGTTCCTTTCAGATATATTGTCTTTTTGAGATTTCTTTGAGAATAGGCATATGATCCACAGGTAATGATATCTGATATCATTAAATCATTGATAATGATATATTATTTGTTTCACTGCTGCTATTGAATACATGTCATTTAACTAGTGCAATGGCTTAAAACTATAATAGTAAGGGCCATTGAGTGTGACTAAATCTAACTTGTAGCATCATCTGAGAGAAGACTGATTTAGCTTTAGGATTAAAGTCTTTATATCTTATTTGTCACTGTTAGAAAAGCTATGTCATAATTTGATTTATTTCTTTGACATATTTCTAACATAATAGAAGTCTCTGTTTACCATTGACTTTTATTTTTTAATATGAACACTGGGCTTATTTATAGTCAGAACATTACAAACTGAAGTATAGTTCTTAGAGAAAAAATAATGACTTTGATATCTAGTAGAGTTTACATGCAAAATAAACTTCTCACACTAAATATTGTTAAAAATGAAGTCAGGTGAGATATTTTGTATGTTAACTTTTTGTTGTTATTTTAATAGACTTAATTTTTTTTATATTGGAGTATAATTGATGTACAATGTTGTGTTAGTTTTAGGTGTACAGCAAAGAGATTCAGTCATACATACATATATATCCATGCTTTTTCAGATTCTTCTCCCATAAAGATCATTACAGAATACTGAATAGAGTTCCCTGTGCTATACAGGAGGTCCTTGTTGATTATCTATTTTCAATATAGTAGCATGTATATATTAATCTCACACTCCTAATTTATCCCTCCCCCCCACCTTTTATCTTTGGTAACCATAAATTTCTTTTCAAAGTATGTGAGTCTGTTTCTGTTTTGTAAATAAGTTCATTTGTATCATCATATTAGATTCCACATAAAAGTGGTATCATATGATATTTGTCTTTGTCTGTCTGACTTACTTCACTTAGTATGATAATCTCTAGATCCATCCATGTTGCTGCAAATGGCATTACTTCATTTTTAAATGGCTGAGTAATATTCCATTGTATATATGTACCACAACTTCCTTATCCTTTCCTCTATCAATGGCCATTTACGTTGCTTCCATGCCTTAGCTATTATAGATTTTTTAAAAAATTTATTTATTTTGCAGTATGTGGACATCTCACTGTTGTGGCCTCTCCCGTTGCAGAGCACAGGCTCCAGACACACAGGCTCAGCGACCATGGCTCACGGGCCCAGCTGCTCCGCAGCATGTGGGATCCTCCTGGACCGGGGCATGAACCCATGTCCCCTGCATCGACAGGCAGACTCTCAACCACTGTGCCACCAGGGGAGCACTATAGATTTTTTTAAAGAGCATTTTCAGATTCATAGCAAACTTAAGCAGAGAGTATAGAGATTTCCCATATACCCTCTTCCCCCACACATGCACAGACTCTCCCATTGTCAACATCTTCCACCAGAGTGGTACATTTGTTACAATTTATGAACCTACACTGATGCATCTTTATCACTAAAGGTTCATAGTTTGCATTAGGGCTCACTCCTGGTGTTGTACATTCAATGGGTTTCAAAAAATGTATGATGATGTATATACATCATTATAAAGTCATACAGAGTATTTCTACTGACTTAAAAGTCCTCTGTGCTCTGGGGTCTTGTTGCTCCATCTGAGTGTCAGGCCTGTGCCTCTAATGTGGGAGAGCTGAGTTCAGGACATTGGTCCACCAGAGACCTCCCAGCTCCACGTAATATCAAAAGGCAAAAGCTCTCCCAGAAATCTTCATCTCAATGCTAAGACCCAGCTCCACTCAATAACTAGCAAGCTACAGTGCTGGACAACCTATGCCAAACAACTAGCAAGACAGGAACACAACCCCACCCATTAGTGGAGAGGCTGTCTAAAATCATAATAAGCTTACAGACACCCAAAACACACTACTGGACATGGTCTTGCCCACCAGAAAGACAAGATCCAGTCTCATCTGGCAGAACACAGACACCAGTCCCACCCACTAGGAAACCTACAAACCCATTGAATGAACCTTATCCACTAGGGGCAGACACCAAAAACAACAGGAACAATGAACCTGCAGCCTGTGAAAAGAAGACCCCAAAAACAGTAAGTTAAGCAAAATGAGAAGACACAGAAACACACAGCAGATGAAGGAGCAAGGCAAAAACGCACCAGACCAAACAAATTAAGAGGAAATAGGCAGTCTACCTGAAAAAGAATTCAGGGTAATGATCATAAAGATGATGTAAAATCGTGGAAATAGAATAGAGAAAATACAAGAAACATTTAACAAGGACTTAGAAGAACTAAAGAGCAAAAATCAATGATGAACGACACAACAAGTGAAATAAAAATTCTCTACAAGGAATCAATAGCAGAATAACTGAGGCAGAAGAACGGATAAGTGACCTGGAAGACAGAATGGTGGATTTCACTGCTGCAGAACAGAATAAAGAAAAACGAATAAAAAGAAACGAAGACAGCCTCAGAGACCTCTGGGACAACATTGAAAGCACCAACATTTGAATTATAGGGGTTCCAGAAGAAGAAGAGAAAAAGAAAGGGACTGAGAAAATATTTGAACAAATTATAGTTGAAAACTTCCTTAATATGGGAAAGGAAATAATCAATCAAGTCCAGGAAGTGCAGAGAGTCCCATACAGGTTAAATCCAAGGAGAAACATACCAAGACGTATAATAATCAAACTATCAAAAATTAAATACAAAGAAAAAAATATTAAACACAGAAAGGGAAAAGCAAAAAAACATAATGAGAAATTAAAATCTTTACAGACAAGCAAAAGCTAAGATAATTCAGCACCACCAAACCAGCTTTACAACACATGCTAAAAGAACTTCTTTAGGCAGGATACACAAGAGGAGGAAAAGACCGACAGTACCAAAACTGAAAAAATTAAGAAAATGGTAATAGGAACATACATATCGATAACTACCTTAAATGTAAATGGATTAAATGCTCCAACCAAAAGACATAGACTGACTGAATGGATACAAAATCATGACCATATATATGCTGTCTACAAGAGACCCAATACAGACCTAGGGACACATACAGACTGAAAGTGAGGGAAAGGAAAAAGATATTCCATGCAATTGGAAATCAAAAGAAAGCTGGAGTAGCAATTCTCATATAAGACAAAATAAACTTTAAAATAAAGAATATTATAAGAGACAAAGAAGGACACTAAATAATAATCAGGGATCAATCCAAGAAGAAGATGTAACAATTGTAAATATTTATGCACCCAACATAGGAGCAGCTCAATACATAAGGCAAATGCTAACAGCAATAAAAGGGGAAATCAACAGTAACACAGTCATAGTAGGGAACTATAACACCCCACTTTCACCAATGGACATATCATCCAAAATGAAAATAAATAAGGAAACACAAGCTTTAAATGATACATTAAAAAAGATGGACTTAATTGATATTTCCAGGATATTCCATGCAAAAACAGCACATTACAGTTTCTTCTCAAGTGCTCATGGAACATTCTCCAGGATAGATCATACCTGGGGCTGCAAATCAAGACTCAGTGAATTTACGAAAATTGAAATCCTATCAAGTATCTTTCTGTTCACAATGCTATGAGACTAGATATCAATTACAGGAAAAAATCTGTAAAAAATACAAATGCAGGCTTCCCTGGCAGCGCAGTGGCTGTGGGCCCGCCTGCCAATGTGAGGGACACGGGAAGATCCCACATGCTGTGTAGTGGCTGGGCCCATGAGCCATGGCTGCTGGGCCTGCACGTCCTGAGCCTATGCTCTGCAACAGGAGAGGCCACAGCAGTGAGGGGCCCATGTACCGCAAAAAAAAAAAAAAGCATGGAGGCTAAACAATATACTACTACTTAACCGAGAGATCACTGAGGAAATCAAACAGGTA
Source organism: Neophocaena asiaeorientalis asiaeorientalis (assembly GCF_003031525.2). Lineage (NCBI taxonomy): Eukaryota > Metazoa > Chordata > Mammalia > Artiodactyla > Phocoenidae > Neophocaena > Neophocaena asiaeorientalis. Next base: position 2,102,206 of record NW_020175675.1, on the reverse strand, counting down.
ATCAAAAAATACCTAGAAACAAATGACAATGAAAACATGATGACCCAAAATCTATGGGATGCAGCAAAAGTAGTTCTAAGAGAGAAGTTTAGGGCAATACAATCCTACATCAAGAAATAAGAAACATCTCAAATGAACAACTAAAGCTTACACCTAAAGCAATTAGAGAAAAAAGAATCAAAAACCCCAAAGTTAGCAGAAGGAAAGAAATCATGAAGATCAGATCAGAAATAAATGAAAAATAAATGAATGAAATGATAGCAAGATCAATAAAACTAAAAGCCGGTTCTCTGAGAAGATAAATAAAATTGATAAACCATTAGCCATTTTCATCAAGAAGAAAAGGGAGAAGACTCAAATCAATAGAATTAGAAATGAAAAAGGAGAAGTAAAAACTGACACTGCAGAAATACAAAGGATCGTAAGCAATTACTACAAGCAACTATATGCCAATAAAATGGACAACCTGGAAGAAATGGACAAATTCTTAGAAAAGCACAACCTTCTGAGACCGAACCAGGAAGAAATAGAAAATATAAACAGACCAATCACAAGCACTGAAATTGAGATTTAAAATCTTCCAAGAAACAAAAGCCCAGTACCAGATGGCTTCACAGGCGAATTCTATCAAACATTTACAGAAGAGCTAAAAATCAATCTTTCTCAAACTCCTCCAAAACATAGCAGAGGGAGGAACACTCCCAAACTCATTCTTTGAGGATACCACCACCCTGATACCAAAACCAGACAAGGATGACACAAAGAAAGAAAACTACAGGCCAATATCACTGATGAACATAGATGCAAAAATCCTCAGCAAAATACTAGCAAAGAGAATCCAATAGCACATTAATAGGATCATACACCATGACCAAGTGGGGTTTAACCAAGGAATGCAAGGATTCTTCAATATGCACAAATCAATCATTGTGATAAACCATATTAAGAAATTGAAGCAGGAGAACCATATGATCATCTCAATAGATACGATAAAAACCTTCCCAAAAGTAGGCATAGAGGTAACTTACCTCAACATAATAAAGGTCAGATATGAAAAACCCACAGCCAACATTGTACTCAATTGTGAAAAATTGAAACCATTTCCACTAAGATCAGGAACAAGAGAAGGTTGGCCACTCTCACCACTATTATTCAACATAGTTTTGGAAGTTTCAGCAACAGCAATCAGAGAAGAAAAAGAAATAAAAGGAATCTAAATCAGAAAAGAAGTAAAGCTGTCACTGTTTGCAGATGGCATGATAATATACCTAGAGAATCCTAAACATGCTACCAGAAAAGTACTAAAGCTAATCAATGAATTTGGTAAAGTAACAGGATACAAAATTAATGCACAGAAATTTCTTGCATTCCTATACACTAATGATGAAAAATCTGAAAGAGAAATTAAGGAAACAATCCCATTTACCACTGCAACAAAAATAATAAAATACCTAGGAATAATCCTACATAAGGAGACAAAAGACCTGTATGCAGAAAACTATAAGACACAGATGAAAGAAATTAAAGATGATACAAACAGATGGAGAGATATACCATGTTCTTGGATGGGAAGAATCAGCACTGTGAAAATGACAATACTATCCAAAGCAAGCTACAGATTCAATGCAATCTCTATCAAACTGTCAATGGAATTTTTTGCAGAACTAGAACAAAAAAATTCACAATTTGTATGGAAGCACAAAAGACCCCAAATAGCCAAAGCAATCTTGAGAAAGAAAAACGGAGCTGGAGGAATCAGGCTCCCAGACTTCAGACTAAACTACTAAACTACAGTAATCAAGACAGCATGGTAGTGGCACAAAAACAGAAATATAGATCAATGGAACAGGATAGGAAGCCCAGAGATAAACCCATGCATGCCTGGTCACCTTATCTTTGATAAAGGAGGCAAGAATATACAATGGAGAAAAGACAGCCTCTTCAATAAGTGGTACTGGGAAAGCTGGACAGCTACATGTAAAAGAATGAAATTAGAACACTCCCTAACACCATACACAAAAATAAACTCAAAATGGATTAAAGACCTAAATGTAAGGCCAGATACTATTAAACTCTTAGAGGAAAACATAGGCAGAACACTCTATGACATAAATCACAGCAAGATCTGTTTTGACCCACCTCCTAGAGAAAGGGAAATAAACCCCAAAATAAACAAATGGGACCTAATGAATTGTAAACATTTTTGCACAGCAAAGAAAACCATAAACAAGATGAAAAGGCAGCCCTCAGAATGGGAGAAAATATTTGCAAATGAAGCAAATGACAGTTGATTAATATACAAAATTTACAAGTAGCTCATGCAGCTCAATATCAAAAGAGCAAACAACCCAATCCAAAAATGGGCAGAAGACCTAAATAGACATTTCTCCAAAGAAGATATACAGATTGCCAACAAATACATGAAAGAATGCTCAATGTCACTAATCTTTGGAGAAATGCAAATCAGAGCTACACTGAGGTATCACCTCACACCAGTCAGAATGGCCATCCTCAAAAACTCTAGAAACAATAAATGCTGGAGAGGGTGTGGAGAAAAGGGAACCCACTTGCACTGTTGATGGGAATGTAAATTGATACAGCCACTATGGAGAACAGTATGGGGGTTCCTTATAAAACTAAAAATAGAAGTACTGTATGACACAGCAATCCCACTACTGGGCATATACCCTGAGAAAACCATAATTCAAAAAGAGTCATGTACCTCAATGTTCATTGCAGCTCTATTTACAATAGCCAGGACATGGAAGCAACCTAAGTGTCCATCAACAGATGAATAGATAAAGAAGATGTGGCCCATATATACAATGGAATATTACTCAGCCAGAAAAAGAAGCAAAATTGAGCTTCCCTGGTGGCGCAGTGGTTGAGAGTCCGCCTGCCGATGCAGGGGATGCGGGTTCGTGTCCTGGTCTGGGAAGATCCCACATGCTGCGGAGTGGCTGCACCCGTGTACCATGGCCGCTGAGCCTGCACGTCCGGAGCCTGCGCTCCGCAGCGGGAGAGGCCACAACGGTGAGAAGCCCACGTACCGCAAAAAAAAAGAAAGAAAGAAAATTGAGTTATTTGTAGTGAGGTGCATGGACTTAGAGTCTGTCATACAGAGTGAAGTAAGTCAGAAGGAGAAAGACAAATACCGTATGCTAACACATATAGATGGAATCTAAGAAAAAATAAAAAGATTCTGAAGAACTTAGCAGCAGGACAGAAATAAACACGCAGACGTAGAGAATGGACTTGAGAACACAGGGAGGGGGAAGGGTAAGCTGGGATGAAGTTAGAGAGTGGCATGGACATATATACACTACCAAACGTAAAATAGATAGCTAGTGGGAAGCAGCTGCATAGCACAGGGAGATCAGCTTGGTGCTTTGTGACCACGTAGAGAGGAGGGATAGGGAGTGTTGGCGGGAGATGCAAGAGGGAGGAGATATGGTGATATATGTATATGTATAGTCGATTCACTTTGCTATAAAGCAGAAACCAGCACACCATTGTAAAGCAATTATACTCCAATAAAGATGTTAAAAAAAAAAAATAAAAATGGGCCAAGGTTCTAAACAGTTCACAAAAGAAGATATACAGATGGAAAATAAGCATATGAAAAGATACTCCACATCATACATCTTGTTGGTTTCAAATTTGGGCAGTTATGAAGAAAGCTGCTATAAACATCTACGTGCAAGGGTTTGTGTAGACATACATATGTCACCTTTTAAAAAACAGATGAACTCCTTTAGCTTTATGATGTAAGATTAATTATAGTTACATGATACAAAGTTGATGGGCAGAGAAGCAACATAGTGGGCTTCCACTGAAATCATGACTCACTTGAATCAAACTCATTCAATCTATAAAAATACATGAGTATTTTACATTAAAAAATAGAAAAGCAAACAAAAAGAAATAGACAAGTAAACAAAAATAAACAAAATCCTCATTAATCATTACTGAAGGCTTATTCAGAACTTCTGTCTTTTGGGTACAAATGCATTTCAGGACAGACAAAGTCATTAAGCAAAGTTTTTTTCTACAGAGGAATTCCAGATAATAATTGTGGAAGAAATGATGAGTAGAGTGTCATCACTTTGCATCCTTTTAGGAAATCTTTCATTTAGTTGACCATCATCTGAACCTGACAAGAGCCTTAGGTGAAAGGTAGATGGAAAATATTTTGGTGAAGAGACTAGGTACTCACCACTCTCCTCCACTGATGGTTCTTGGCATCCCTTGAATGTGGACAAGCAGAGGCTAGGTGCCTCCTTAATGTGATGCAGGATGAAACACTCCATCACCTGGGAGGCATGCTTGACAGAAGTGCTGAGTCTGGGTCTAATAAAACCTTTAGAGCTTCCAATTACAGCCTTTTTACAAAGGATACTGGAAACATTTAAACGTCAACTTGAGGAAAGTTGGCGAATCCAGTATTCAGGATATTTCATAGAACAATTGACCCAACTCTTTCAACAAATTAATTTTATTAAAAAGCAATGAGAAAAAAGTTCAATTAGAGAAGGATCAAGAGGCTAAACCAGAGGCAGTGTGTGGGGTGTTTTTGGTACAGATTTGAAAAAAAAAAAAAAAAAATATATATATATATATAAAGATATTTTTGATATGATTTCATTTGAGATATTTGAATATAGATCCATTATTATATGTTACTGAGAAATTATTATTAATCTTTTTAAGTGCTATAAAAATATTGAGATCATGTTTTTCAAAAAAATTTTGTCTTATGAAATATATGGTGAAATATGGTTGAAGTGAAATGACAGGAAATCTTGGTTTTATTTTCAAACACTTGAAATGAACAAAATAAGGATAAATGAAGCAAGTGCCAAATAACCTTGATTACTGTTGGGACTAGAGGTGTACCTTGGAAAATTGTCACTATAGCAACTCTATATGGTATACATAATACATAAAAACTTGAAATACACTGAGCCTGAAAAAAATACTCTTCCCTAGTTCCCATTTGAAAAAACTTCCTTTGTTCTGAAACATACTCATATGATCTATTGAATTTCACTCCTGTGCCCTCAATGTTCTGATGGATACCCCCATGTACCTGAATCACAGAGCTTATTCATAATCTGAGATTCACTTCCTTCTCTCCATGATTAGAGCCAGAGTGGCTGGAGAGGGAGAGCTATGAGAATGTGCTCTTTTACTTTGAATGTGATGTGCCAAGGATGGTTCTTGGGACACTTCAAACTCAGTAAGGCAGCACTTACAAATGTGCCTGAGGACAGTGCTGGGCCTGAAGGTCAGATGCTGCCTTGTCCATTGTGTATGGGATCATCACCTCTGCTTTCTCTGGACTTTGTACCTCTGGTCCCTTTTGTCCCCCTCTTCACTGTTTTACCTTCAAACCTGTATACGTCTCTATCTAACCAGAGAAATTAACAACCCTTTCCTTATTTTGTCTTCCAGTTGTGCTCAAAGCCTTCCCACTTTGCAAGAAGCTATTAATAATGTTTGCTCTTCAATTCACATTCTCTCTCCCACCTGCTAGAAACAGACTTGGGGCTGCTGTTCTCTGTACATTTTCCTCCATTGCAGTCCACAGAATCACTTTCAGGTTCTACAAATAATGTGACCACCCCCTCTCAGGTACTTTCTCTCCTTCACTGCTTCTTGAGCATATGACTACTTTGTAAGTGCTAATGTTAATACCCATAAATTATCGAGTACCTGCTACATGCCTAGACCTTCTGTCAATCATTGTATATACATTATCTCACTTAATTATGATAACAAAACCACATGGAAAATTTTAATATCCTCATTTTCATTAGTATTAAAGAAATTCTCATGATGTAATTGGGAAAACATAGATACATAATAAATAGTAGCATAATAAGGATCAAAACCCATGATAGACCACACACACACACACACACAGAGACACATGCATATGAATACATATATGTAATATCCAGTTGTGATTAGGAAAAATAAAGTAAGGTAGGGAGAAAGAGAGTAAAGAGAGATGCTATTTTTAGAGGGCAGAGACATCATCTAAGTATTAGATAACATTTAGGCTGAGACCTAAATAAAGTGAAACCACAGCTATTTGGCTAGCAGACTAAGAGCGGCCCATGCAAATGGCCTGCAATGAAATTTAGAAATAATTTATTGAGATGAAATTCACATGACATAAATTAACCATTTTATAGTGAACAAATCAATAGCATTTATTATTGATATATTCACAATTCAGTGAATTACCACCTCTGTCTAGTTCCAAAATACAACTCCCTACCCCTAAGCCATTTCTCCTAATTCTCACTAGCCCTGGTAACCACCAATCTATGTTTTGTCTCTTAAGGATTTATCTATTATGGATATTCCATATAAAAATTATCATACAATATATGACCTCTTGTGCCTGGATCCTTTAACTTAGTATAATATTTTAGATGTTCATCCACACCATAGCATTTATCAGTATTACATTTTTTTATGGCTGAATGATATTCATTTTATGTATACACAACAATTTGTTTATCCATTCATCCTTTGAGGGACACTTGGGTTGTTTCTACCTTTTGGCTTATGTAAATAGTGCTGCTATAAGCATGTGTATATATACCTGAGTCCTTATTTTCAATTCTTTTTGATATATAACAGGAGTGGAATTACTGGGTCATAGAGTAATTCTATGCATAACTTTTTGAGAAATGACCAGTTTGTCTTCCACAGCAGCAACAACATTTTATATCACCACCAGCAATGTACAAGTGTTCCAATATTTCCACATCCACACTGAGATTAGATTTTAATTGATGTTTTCAAGGAAAAGCAAGGGAGGCAGTGAATAGGAATTTTAAAAATGAGCAGCAAAGGAATTGGAAATTAATGTGGAAAGTAACCAGGGTCAATAACCAGAGCCAGAGTTCATAAGGTCCATTGGCTATAATGAAGAATGTGCTGTGCATAATTCGTCGTATGGCATGCCAGACCTGCAAGATCTGACTCCTCTCTAATTATCAACCTTATATTGAATGAAGAATTGTGAAAAACCTAAGCCAGCTATCCCTAATGAAATCACCTTCTCTCCTGTAGTTATGTGAGTTATCCATGGCTCTGGAAGGGTAATCCCCTCTCAAGAGTTTTGTACCAGGTTCCTGTGAACTAAAAATGCCACTTGCCATATCAGTAAACAAAAGATGTTGCAGCCATCAAGCCATCACATTATAGCCATCCAGACGGTGAGCCCTGAGGGAACTCAGGATGGAGGCAGGATGCCCCCCATCTAACAGTCAGCCACTGCAGCTACCCCCAATGGTACACCCTGAAAAGACTCAGGATGAGAAGCACAGGATACCGGCCCCAGATAGCTGGGGTGCATATCAAAGGAATGATTTCAATGAGCCCAGACTTTGCATCTTCCCATACATAGAAAAGGTCTAAATCTTTAATGTGAGATGTCTGGTTTTCTTTAATTAACAGTAATCTTTTGATGTTCCGACTACCTGGTCTCTGTTGCAAAAACTCCTGTATATCCTGACTCCTCTCCTTGTTGCTTCGGAGCAGTCTCTCAGAGTTATCTGAGATGCTGAGTCCCGGGCTTAAGTCCTCAGTTTTGTCCACCAAAGAAAACATAACTCTCAACTTTTAGGTTGTGCATTTTTTTAGTCGACACTCTGGAAGGACTTGCCCTTTTAATTTTGGAAATTGCATGCTTCTGGCCCTAGTTTTCCTATTTGTAAAATGGGAAGGCTTGATTAGTTGATTGCTTATGTTCTTTTAGCCTCAAAGTTCTCTGAAGACGTCACTTTTATAACAGTTTGACAGCACTAATACAAAACCATGTTATCTTCTCAGAAAGATAAATTAGAACTCATTATTTGCATTTCAGAAATGCTTTAAAAAATTCTCTTCCTTAGATTTTGAGAGAAGTCAGAATTGTGAGTGTGTGTATGTGTGTGCACATGTGTGTGTGTGAGCCTGTATGTATGGGTGTCCATGTGTGTGTTATAAGGAGTTTGGAAGTAGGAGGAATAGAGAAAAATCAAATTAAAATATTAAGAGACTATCCATAGAAATGTAATTTATAATAAAGTATCAAAATAAGCTAGTGAGAATACGCCACTCTATATATTCCTATTTGAGGATATTATGTGTATAATGTAAAACATAATTATCAACTCACCCAAGCTTCATAAAATAACTACAAGTATCTTTGCCATGACAAAAACTCATATATAACAATTTAGCTTGCTCTTTTGATAACAAAAAAAGCACATCTCTAGAATGCATTAACAAAATAACCTGCTGAGCTGTAATTTCTCATTCAAAATCTGTAACTGCTTCAGCATTCTAAATGCTCACCACAGATATTTAAATAATTATTAAATTTTATTACAACAAGGTGTTTTTGACATAGACAAAAAACTATTAATATCGTACAGAACTTCAGGATATAGAAACATGTTTTAATGGTTTAAGGGAATTTTTATCAAAATAGCTGTGACTATGCAGGGCAGTCACTTAGAAGCATCACTATTCTGTAGGTACTGGGTCCTAGAGAAAAGGCCAAACCTACACAAGAATTTCATGCAGTTCTGGGAAGCACTGACATTCAGCCTGACATTCAGCCTAATGGAGCTCACAGCAGGAACAAATTATTTTTACAGCCATGTACAATGCACGTACAAACAGCAAGGAAGTCACCCTAGATGTTTGAGGTCTGGGGAGACAATCCATAAAGAGAAAGGAGAACAGTCTGACCAGGTAATATAACTTGAGATTTCTCAAGTTTTAGATATAAAACTAAATCCATTTACATACTATCCTTGAATAATAAGGCCTGACCTGGATTCTAGTTTAATTTGGGGGGTTGTAAAACATATTCAATTGGATTCATTCCCACTTGAGTTTCTCTAGGGCAGGTAGAACTTTTAATCTAGAGTTTATGCTGTTATGTTCCTTTTATAAGATATGAAATGTATAAAGTTAAAGGGCTCTACATGTGTGTGTGTGTTTTTAGTTACAACTTCTGTGTTTTTTACTTGGTTATTTTAATTGATGTCTTAATTGGTTGATTTCATCAAGGGAAATATAGAATATCTGCTAAGCACCCTGTTCTGTATGTTATCTATCTTCAGTTAAATGAGACCAGAAATGGTGCTTTCTTCTCAAGGCTGTTGTGAGAATAAACAGAATTAAAACAGAGCCTGACATTTAACAGGTCCTCAACAAATATTAACTACTTGTAATGAGCTTGTATTATGATTATGTAATGAGCTTGTAACTACTTGTATGATTATTCTTCTTTTGCTATGTTTGTATTTTTGTTTCGATTTATTTTGTTTCTCAAAGACTTATTTGTTGTTTCTTTTTAAAAAATATTCACCAATTGCAGATGATTTGTGTGGGCATAATATTCTGGGGTCGCATATCCTTTTCCTCAGAACCTGTAGCTGCTTTTCTGTCTTCTCGCACTAAAGAAATGTTAATGCAATGAATCATGACAATAGCCTGCATTTTTCCCCCCACTTAGCAATTTGTTCTGATTGAAAATTTTTGCTTTGTTAATCATGAATTGCAATAAGTTAATCAGGTTATGTTACAGTATTCTGTTACAGAAAGATTTGGTTCTTCAAATGCCATTCTTTAATTCAAGGATATTTTCTTGTTTTTATTTTTAAATATACTTTTTGTTCTTTGGTAGTTGTTTCTCTCTTTCATGGACTCCAATTGCCCTGACTTTGGATCAATTTTGGTGTTTTAGGATTTCTTATTTCATTATTGTGCTCGGCCCCGGGCGTCCCCGGGAGTCCCGACCAGCAGGACAAATCCTTGTGAGTCCGAGGAGGAACCTGTAGGGGTTGAAAAGAGAAGAAGGGGCAGGAGACGCGAAAGAATGGAGGCAAGACAAAATCCTGATCAAGCCTCAAACTTTTATTGCTGCAGTAGCTGTATTTATACAGTACAGAGAAAGGGGGGCGGGATCCAGAATAAGGGAAGTATTTGGCAAATTATCATTGGTGCTGCGTGCGCGGGCTTTCGTTTTAGGCGCGGGCTTTTGTTTTTAGGCGCGGGCTTTTATCTCATTAAGCAGGAAGAGAAGCAGGATGTCGGCCATCTTCTAATGGCGAAAACTTCTTGGCTCCCAACACATTATCTTTTATTTTCTTTCCTTTTCTTTTTTTGTGTCATTGATTCCATTTTCAGGCATGTTTTGTTTGCTGTTTACAATTTTAAATTTAGTTCTCAGTTTGTTTTCTTAGCTCTTCATTATCCCTTTACATATAATTCTGTTAACTACCGATTGGCCTCCAAGCTCTCTTTTTTACTGCACCTTCATTCTCATGAAATTGTTTTCTAGGTTGAAGTATTAGAGGAGATTTACTTCTGTTCCTTGGACTATGTATTCTTTCATGCCGAGTTCCTCAAATCTACTTCCTATTTCTTCAGCCTCCCTCTGAGGCTAGACTGTATCTGCTCTGTAGCCAAGGGCTTTTCTTTCTCATCAGACGAAGGCTGGGGTCGGTCAAAATTCTAATCCTCTTGTGACTATATTTGGAGATACGACCATTAAGGAAGTGACTAAAGTTGAATGAGACATAAGGGTGGGGACCTAATCCTATAGGTTTGATGTCCTTATAAGAAGAGGAAGAGACAAGAGACCCCAAACTCTCTCTCTATCTCCCCTCCACATGAGGACAAGGCAAGAAAGTGGCTGTCTGCAAGCCAGGAAGAGAATCCTCACCAGGAACTAAATTTGCCGACACCTATATCTCGGACTTCCAGCCTCTAGAACTATGGGAAATCGATGTCTGTTGTTTTAAGCTGTTTAGTCTGTGGCATTTTGTTATAGCTAGGGGGAAGATCAGGATACCAGCTACCCCAGAATTTTCTGTTTGTTCCCTTGGTCACTATGTGGTCACCTTAAATGACAAGAGGTTTTCCCTTTCTGTGCTGATTTGTTGCTGCCATTTCTTTTGCTATGTTATCATTTCCTTGATGACTTTCTTCATTTGGGTCATTTTATTGAGAATTAATGTGAGTTTCTGGCACCCAGATTCCTCTTCAATCTCATCTGGGACAATAAGATGATTGGGTTGAATTTCCTCTGTCTGCCCCCACCCAACTTACTCTCCACACTTTCCCACCCAGCTCTTCACTTTGGTTACCTACTGCTATTTAATAAACTCCCCAAAATTCACTTGTGTAAACTAACCCTTTTATTAAGCTCACAGTTTTGTGGGTGGGAATTCAGGTAGGTCCTGTGGGAACACCTTGTCTCCTGGGGCTTCACATGGGGTGGCTCTAGTGGCTGGACAGGACTAGGATGCTGGATGGTGGTCATATGTCACGTCCGTGACTAGGTTCCTTAACTCCTTTTTACTGAGTACCACTGGATCTGGAATGTTTAAGATGGCTTTTGCTACTTCTTCATTCTTCACTGAAATTGATACCTGAGATGGGACGACAGGGACAGTTGGAGGCTGTCAGATGGCTTTCTACATGGCCTGTTTGGGCTTTGGAGGCCCAAGAATTGCAGCCCTGGTGTGGTCCTGCTTCTCACACTGCAGCTGTCTTTCCTCAGAGTGAATGTTCCAGAATGGGAGGTAGAAGCTGTCCACCTCTTAAGATCTGGACCCAGAAAACAGCCAGTGTCACTTCTGTTTTAACCTATTGATTATTGGCCAAAGTAGTCACAAACACATTGTTTACACTCTGGTTTTTGTTATTGTTTGTTTCTCAGAAATGTTGACTTATTTTGACCTCTAAATACAGTTTTTAAAGAAAGACCATTTTTATATCATCAGTGTTAAATTATGGAGTACTCACTACATTCCACTCTAATCAGTGAAATAATATAAATAAATGCCTTTGTTCATGATAGGTAAATTTATAAGGAAAGAAACCCCAGCATTTCAAAAGTCTTTGAAAATATATATATTTTTTTAAGATATAGGTTATTCCAAACCATCTCTGAAAATCCCTTCTAAATTAAAAAAAAATAAAGTATTATAAGTGTAATGCCTAACAAACTAATGATGTAGCTGAATCATATTTTTATGTTTCCAGCCGACATTTTTTTTTTTTTCCTTGCGGTACGCGGGCCTCTCACTGCTGTGGCCTCTTCCGTTGCGGAGCACAGGCTCCGGACGCGCAGGCTCAGTGGTCATGGCTCACGGGTCCAGCCGCTCCGCGGCATGTGGGATCTTCCCAGACCGGGGCACGAACCCGTGTCCCCTGCATCGACAGGCGGACTCTCAACCACTGTGCCAGCAGGAAAGCCTACTCTTTTTTGAACTGGAATTAAATACCACTAATTTTTGAACTGGAATTAAATACCACTAATTTTTGAACATTTTTGAACTGGAATTAAATACCACTAATTTTACCATAGAGATTTTTCAGTTCTGCACTTAAATTTTCATGATATACTGATGTCATATATTTATAATTTACTTGATACTGAGTCCTTAGTTAGGAACATAGTCTACAAATGCAACATTGTTCCTTGAATAAATAAGATTTATTTGACTGAATGAATTGCATTGAGAAAATAAACTGGGAACTTCTGTGTTTGGCAGAAAGTTAATTTCCAAATGTGAGTGTTCCAAATGTTGCTTTGCCCAAATTCTTTAGAAAGAAATTCAAGCTAGTTTCTGCTTTTAAGGCAGTTGACCTCCAAAGTTTTAGATGGACACACTCCTTTTAAATTCAACAGGTTTATTTAGTGAAGTAGAGAGAGAACCAGACATGGCTGGAGATGGCACCTGCATTCCCTGTGAAGATTCTCTAGTATTTTATCTCAAAATGATTCTAAGTTTAACATTTTTTAATGCTTTGTGTATTGAGACATGCAAAAGACAGACAGTTGTGTAGGTGGATTCCTTGGATGTTGAACTCTTTTGTCTGTAAGTGGTCCGGGAGTTCATCTGCTCTAGCCACATTATTTCATAAATAAGTGAGCATCATTCCACTAACTTCAGCCATTGTTTATATCTTGGCTGGATTAGCCAGTTACTTTAACTATGAAGCAGAGTATCACAAAGCAGAAACCTGCCCAGATGTCCTCCATGAAAGAACAAACTGCTGGAGAAGCTCAAGGACTTCTCTGGATTATACTTATTTTATTTGATTCTTCAATATTTGAGTTTTCAAGTGCACAGAAGGATGAAAGTACCATTAACAGTATATATCCTAGAAAATATATTTTTCAAAGGAAGAAGAGTTAAAAATTAACCATTTGCTATGTGAGAGTTTTCATTTTCACCTTGAGTCATTGCATGTTTAACACCTCAGTGAGGTACTTTTTTTGTAGCACCTGCAAAAGTAAAAGTTTTTTGTGTACCGTGTATTCTAGACTGCTGCACACATTTTGTTTGCTCTTTTATTTATTTATTGCAAGTGACTATTTCTTCCCCTTTCCTTTTCTTTTCCTTTTTTAAGAATGGACTAAACTGTATTTGCTTTTCTTTAGCTTTTTTTTTAACTTGAGAAATAATAAACAAACACAGTAAAAGAAAAATGCCAATGTTACAAAAAGTTTTACTGCGACTAAATAATTTTATCACTCCTCAAGATTTAACTATAGTTCCCAATTTCTTGCGAGTTCTCTAAAAAAACACTGTTTCTGTTTTGTATCCAGACACTATACAGATGTGTGTGTGTGCATGCCTCCAATTACTTTTATATAAATATGAGGACCAGATAGAAGGAAATAGTTATGTATACTGATTTTTTTGTTCTAATATTTGTTACAAATCTTTCAAGAAACTATTGCAGGTACTATGTAAAACTAGGAGAATCGCCCTCTCTTTTCAATCAGTTCATGCACTACCGTAACAAATGCCACACCCTGGTCAGCTTAAACAACAGGTGTTTATTTCTCACAGTTCTGGAGGCTGGAAATCCAAGATTAAGGCACAGGCATATATAATCCCTTCTGAGGGCTCTCTTCTTGGTTTGCAGATGGCCAACTTCTGCTTGTGTCTTCACATAGCTTTTCCTTGGTGTGTGAACTTGGAGAAAGAGATATCATAAGGATACTAACGTCATCATGAGGGTCTCCTCATGGCCTCAACAACACCTAATCACCTCCTTTATAAAGACCCAAATACCAACACTATCATAACAGAGGTTAGGACTTCAAAAACATTTGAGTTTGGGGCGCTCACAAACATTCAGTCCATACACCCCCCAAAATTTGATTCAGGTGTCAAGACTGATGACACCACACACACGTACACCAAGAGTGTGTACAAGATTCATTATTTACATAATTAGGTCTCCAGGAGAGCAGGGCAGGCCTCTCCAGCAGGTCCAAAATGGTCTGAGACAGCCAGTAAGAGACCAGACTGAGTCTCTATTGTGGTTAGGGCTGGGGCTTGAGAGGGTTCCCATACACATTCAGGGGCTTTTGGGGTTTGAATCTCCTGCCCTCTCCAAAGGGGAAGCATCCGGCTGTTTTGTCTGCTGACCAGATGTGGGTATAAGGGGAAGGTGGGGGGGGTGGTGAGACTTAGAAGCTGTCAGCAGTCAAACATCAAGAAGTCAAGAAGTGGGACTCCTTATTCATCAATCTACTCCACTCTGATTTTTCAAAATGCTTTATTGGAGTTTAACATTCTAACTTATTGTACTCTGAACATGGCATGTACTCAGCACACAAGTGGAGAAGTAGGACCTCACCCCAGCCCAGATGTCTGTCCCATGGCCATTCAGTCACAGAGCCTCCATCCTTGCCAAGGGGGACCAAGCTCCTCCCCTCAGGAACCTCAGAGTCCTCTTGCCTGGTGTTGAGATTAACATGGTCATCCAGTGTGTGTTTTGTGTTTGGTTTGTATTGCTAGATTTATGTTTGTAAGGTCTGTCCATGCTGTGCGGAGCACAGCTCATCCCAACTCCATTGATGCACAATGTTCCATTCATGATTGTACCATTTTGTGTTTCCATTCTGCTATCGAGAAAGGATTTGATTCACCCCAGTTTTACTATTACACTATTACACTTTTCGTTGTTCCAAGTAACAGTAAAACGACCCTTTTGTGTCTTTGGAACACGTGTAAAATTTCTGTTAAATAGATACGTGGGTGTAGATTTGCTGAACCTCAGGACATGTGTATGTTTACCTTCGATAAACACTGCCAGCAGCTTTCCAAATGGTTTTATCTATTTACACTCCCAATACAAGGGAGTTACAGGTGTTTCACACCCTCACTTATATTCGGTATATCCAGTCTTCTTAATTTTACCATTTGAGTGAGAGTATAATGATATTTCATTGTGGCTTAATTTTTGAGTATCTTTTCTTATGGTTATTGACCATTTTGGTATCATCTTTTGTGAAGTGCCTATTTATGACTTAAAAATTGGACTACTGTATCTCTTTTTCTTAATGATTTGAAAAATATATTCTAAATATGAGTCTTTTGCCACTTATATGTATTGCAAATTTCTTCTTCCACTCTGCAACGTGTCATTTCTCTTTCTTAATAGTTTTGGATAAATAGAACATTTTAAGAAGTCTAATTGATCAATCTTTTCCAATATGCTTAGTGTAGTTTATCCTGTTTGAGAGATGTCTTTGTACCATGAGATAATGTGTTATTTTCCATAAATCTTTTTTTTTTTTTTTTTTTTTTTTTGTGGTACGCAGGCCTATCACTGTTGTGACCTCTCCTGTTGCGGGGCACAGGCTCTGGACGCGCAGGCTCAGTGGCCATGGCTCATGGGCCCAGCCATTCTGCGGCATGTGGGATCTTCCCAGACCGGGGCACGAACCCGCGTCCGCTGCATCGGCAGGTGGACTCTCAACCACTGCACCACCAGAGAAGCCCCCATAAATCTTTTAATTTAAATTTCACATTTGGATCTATAGTCTATCAAGAATTAACTTTTCTGTGGGGTAGAGTGACAATTTTCATTTTTTTATATGTATATCCAATTTACTCAGTACTGTTTACTTTAAAGAACTTTCATTTCCCACATTCCATAGGGTCACCTCTGTAAAAAATTCAAGTGCTCATTTATGCTTAGGTCTGTTTATGGACTTTTTGCTGGACTATTTATCTATCCTTGTGCCAGTATCACACTACTTTGTTTTAAGTAATATAATGTGCCTTTACAATAAATACTGATATCAGATAGTGTGAGTCCTCAAACACCACTTTAAAAAAAAAACTAATTAAAATTATTTAGGTTATTCCTGGTCTTTGGATTCCATATACATTTTTTAGAATGAGCTTGTCAACTTTTGCAAAAAGCAAAAACAAAACCAGGGACCATTTTTATAGGATCGACACTGGAGTTTTAGACTCATTTTGGGGGTGAACTGACATTGCCACAGTGCTGATTCTATGTATCCTTCAACACAATATATCCTTCTCTTTATTTAGGTGTTGCTTAAGTAATATCACTTTCAATACTGTTTTGCAGGTTTTGTGTATAAGTCTTATAGTCTCAAGGTAGTTTTATGCCTAAGTATTTGATTAGTTTTATTGTCTAATTTTCTGTGACTGATAGCAGCACAATTTATTTTTATATGATAACTTTGTATCCAGAGACTTTGGTAATTTCAGTGTATGATATCCTAATTTATTTGTGGATTCTTTTGGATGTTTCGCATACACGATCATGTCATCCATGGATAATCTCTTTTCTTTTTTCCAATACTTACACCTTTTCTTTCTTCTTCTTGCCCGAATCATATTGGGCAGAAGAAATAAAAAGTTGACTGTGCCTGTTGATAATGAACATTCTTATCTCACTCCTGGCCTTTGAGGAAACCTTCTAATGTTTTACTATCAAGGGTGATAGTAAATGTTTGTTGCAATTTGTTGTGTCTTTTCTTGCATTAAGGATGCTCCATTGTGTTACATGTTAGCTGAGAGTTGTAATCATAATTAGCGGCTGGACTTTATGAAGTTCTTTTCCTGTATTTCTTGGGAGAATTGTGATTTTTCACCTTTTTTCTGTTAAAGTAGTTATTTACATTGATTTATTTTCCAGTGTTAAACCTACTCTTCATTCTTGGAATAAACAAAACTCAATTATGATCTCGTATCATTTTCATATATTTGCTTAGTTTGATACTATTTTTAGAATACTGTCTCTATATTCATGACAAGGATTGATTTGCAGTTTTCCTTTCTCTTAATGAATGATCAGTACAAGTGTTGGTGAGCAGGTTATGTTGTTATCATTAATCAAGTTGGGAATTTTTCTCTTTTTCTACATTCTGAAAAATATATGTATAATATTATTGTTATTTCTTCATTAATATTTTTTTTAACAGTTCCTTGATGAAGACTTCTGGTACTGAAGTTTTCTTTGTGGAATGAATTTTATTTTAGGAATATTGAAAATTTCTGCTTGTCATTGTTGAGTTTCAGTTAGTTTAATTTTTCTAGGAATTTTTCCAAAATTATTGCCATGAATTATTTTTATAATAGTCTCTGATTATCATTTTAGTGTCTATTATATCTCTAGCTTTGTTCCCTTTTTTATTCCTGATATTGTTTGTGTCTTCTTTCTTTTCTGTGATCAGCATTGTCAATAGTTTATCAATGTTTTAATCTTCTGAAGATTCTGGAGGGAAATTTATCCATCTCTATTAGATATGCTTTCTATTTCAGGATTTCTGCTCTTATTTTAACAATTTATTCTTTTTACTTTGTTTTTAAATATTATTTTTTAATTCCTTGGTACTCATTGACTTTGCAGACTTTCTTCTTTTCTAATATGTATATTTAAAGCTATTTTCCTGTAGGCACAGCTTTAGAAGTATTTCATGAATTTGACCTGTTGTATTTCCATTATTAATTAGTACAAGTATATTCTAACATCTATTGTGATTTCTTTGACTCATTGTCTATTTAAAATGTCATTGCTAGGGGCTTCCCTGGTGGTGCAGTGGTTGAGAGTCCGCCTGCCGATACAGGGGACACGGGTTCCTTGCCCGGTCCGGGAAGATACTACATGCCACGGAGCGGCTGGGCCCGTGATCCATGGCTGCTGGGCCTGCGCATCCGGAGCCTGTGCTCCGCAACGGGAGAGGGCACAACAGTGAGAGGCCTGCATACCGCAAAAAAAAAAAAGTCATTGCTAGGGACTTCCCTGGTGGTGCAGTGGTTAGAAATCCACCTGCCAATGCAGGGGACATGGGTTCGAGCCCTGGTCCAAGAAGATCCCACATGCCATGGAGCAAGTAAGCTCATATGCCACACTACTGAGCCTGTGCTCTAGAGCCCATGAGCCACAACTGCTGAGCCTGTGTGCCACAACAGCTGAAGCCTGTGCACCTAGAGCCTGTGCTCTGCAACAAAGAGAAGTCACTGCAACGAGAAGCCCGCGCACTGCAATGAAGACTCAATGCAGCCAAAAATAAATAAATAAATAAATTTATTAAAAAATCAGTAAAATGTCATTGCTACATTTAGAGATTTTTCAGTTTTCTTTTTGTTATTGACAACCAGCGTTACCGTGGTCGCTCAATCATACTTGGTCTAATTTCAAATCTTTGAAATTTGTTAAGACTTGCTTTCTGGCATAACATAAGGTCAATTTTGGTACCTATTCCATGCTAACTTGAAATGGATGAATATGTTATTTGATAGTTTATCTCCATTCTTTCCTTGATCTTGGATCCTCATTGCTCTCTGCTTTTTTACTGAATTTTTCAAGAAAATTCGTATGCAGCTATAAGAAGTAATACAGAGAAATTCCTTGTATACTTTACTTATTTTTCCCGAATAGTCATGTTTTTCAAAATTAGAGCATATCACTGCTAGGATCTTAGCACGGGGGTAGCGATATTCCCCTTGCTGCAAAACCTCCAGGTAGTCCCTATGTCTCTGGGTGATGGAGGAGGGTCTCAAGGTCCGAGGGGACAAGGCAGCTTTCCAAATCCGGCCACTTTCTCTGGCTGTGCCCGCTTTCCTGGCTCTACCTGCCCCCTAGGTATCTTTCTGCAAACAGGGAAGTTTCAGGCCCAGAGTGGAAAACAATTATTTCTGGCGGGGCTCCCAATCCACCTCCCTGTTGGTGTAGTCCCACCTGTTGTCAGATGGACTGATGTTCAATGGGGTAGGAATGTCCACCCAGGTGTCTGTCTGCTGCTATGTGTGGGCTGGGATATGCCAGGTCTGGGGGACCTTCATCTCTTAGAAGATGCTTTTGCTGTTCCTTCAGGCCTGGAACCACAAACCTGTTTTCCCTCCTCTTCCCACATTTCATAGTTTTACTTTGGTGTCTCTTCTGCTATTTCCAGGGTTTATAATTGTGCCTAACAAGGAGGAGCAGGAAGAAATGGGTCCACACCATCTTATCTGGACAAGAAGTCTCTGTTTTTTTAAAAAATATTTTGTCCAGATCATTAATTCTTTCCAAAAAGTCAGTTAGAAGTAAAACTGAAAAATCAGCAGCAGAAGGAAAACTAGAAAATCCACAAATAGGTGGAAGTTAAACAACACACTATAAAAACAAATTGGTTAAAGAAAGCACTAGGGAACTTAGAAAATATCTTGAGACAAATGAAAATGAAAATGGCATACCACAACCTATGGGATGCAGGAAAATCAGTACCAGGAGGGAAATTTATAGCTGTAAATGCTTATGTTAAAAACAAAGAGAAAGACTTCATGATTTGAACAACCTAACCTTATAACTTAAGGCAGCAGTCCTCAACATTTTTGGCACCAGGGACCGGTTTTGTGGAAGACAATTTTCCACAGATGAGGTTGTGGGGAGGGAGGGATGGTTCAGGTGGTAATGCAAGTGATGGGGAGTGATGGAGAGCAGGAGATGAAGCTTTGCTCACTCACCCACTCCTCATCTCCTACTGTGTGTCCCAGTTCCTAACAGGCCGTGGAGTGGTACTGGTCCATGGCTTGGGAGTTGGGGACCCCTACCTTAAGGAACTAGAAAAAGAAGCTAAACACAAAGCCACTAGAATGAATGAAATAATAAAGATCAGAGTAGAGATAAAATAGAGACTAGAAAAAGCATGAGAGACAAAACCAAGAGTTAGCTCTCTAAAAAGATCAACAAAACTGACAAATACATAGCTAGATTAACTTAAGAAAAAAAAGAGAGAAGGCTATTTAAGTTATAAAAGGCAACACCACTATGGTTAAGAAGCTCTAACCAATTACTCCTGACCTCTCCTGCACAAATTATTTCTTTACTGGTTGGGTTTCTTGCCTGCAGCCCTATCTCTGCCTGGTCTTCCTGAGAACCTCACATCAGCCTGTCCCAGCAGTTAATGGGAGGACTTGTGTAGCATAAACACTCCCTGTGCTCTCATCTGCCTTACTGAAACATGTTTAAGTCTACAGCAAAAACCAGGGTCCATTTGAGAGGCTGTTTATTCATCATGTGGGGTGCACCCTTGAATTTGGTTCTGGAATAAGATATGTCCCTCACCTAGCATTAATGAGAAAAGAGGACAAATCTCACGATTAAAACACTTAATACAAGTAAAAATAACAACACAGCACTTCTGAAGCTGTGAAGGTAAATGACACAAAGGAAGATCCTTTAAAACGATCTAAAAGAAAGATCTGTGGCCACTGTATGAGTCATTTTGTACAAAGGCCCCTGCAACCCAGGCATCTGCAGAAATGGGCTTCCAGATCCTGCTTCTCCTTTTGCTTGTTCCCTTGACCTTATAGTTCACATCTTCAAACATAACCAACCAGGGACTCAGCTGACTGCTCTAGGCTACATTTTATGTTTATATTTTCACTTGTGGAAAAACTTATTCATTTTAAAGGCATTGTTCAATTTCTTTAGGTCTTTTGTCTGTAATATTGAGGCATTATGAAATATCCCCAAATTTAGATAGATAAAAAAAATTAGAGGGTGGAACATTTTGTGCTTCACCATTAATAATTCTTGCAACTTGGCTTGCAATGCAAACTGGTTTGCAGCTCACAGACTTGAGGTACTTGGTGGTGTTGAACTAGTTCAGCATTTCCCAAGCTGCCACGATAATTGGAGAGTCTCTGCTGATCATCTCAAGTGCTCCATTAACAGGGCTCTGGCAGAGCCAGGAGCTTCTGAGCCCTAAGTTCCAGCTGAGTCAGACTGTAGTGCAGTTCACATCACTGCCTCAACCCTCTGGGGTTGATTTCAAGTTTTATACACATGCTAAGTAATAGTCCTGAACTCACTCAAATGGCATTTCAAAAGGACTGTTTTATTTTATTTTCATTGAAGTATAGTTGATTTACAGTGTGTTAATTTCTGCTATATAGTGATTTTATATATATATGTGTGTGTGTGTGTATATATATGTGTGTATATATATATATATGTGTATATATATATATATACACACACACACACATACTTTTTATATTCTTTTCCATTATGGTTTATCCCAGGAGATTGAATATAATTCCCTGTGCTATACAGTGGGACCTTATTGTTTATCTATTCTATAGATAATAGTTTGCATCTGTTAACCCCAAACTCCCAATCTATCCCTCCCCCACCCCCCACCATTTGGCAACCACAAGTCTGTTCTCTATGTCTGTGAGTCTGTTTCTGTTTCCTAGATAGGTTCATTTGTATCATACTTTAGATTCCATATATAAGGGATATCATATGGTATTTGTTTTTCTCCTTCTGACTTACCTCACTTAGCATGATAATCTCTAGTTGTACCCATGTTGCTGCAAATGGCATTATTTTGTTCTTTTTTATGGCTGAGTAGTATTCCGTTGTATATATGTACCACATCTTCAGTATCCATTCATCTGTCAATGGACGTTTAGGTTGTTTCCATGTCTTGGCTATTGTGAATAGTGCTGCTATGAACATAGGGGTGCATGTATCTTTTCAAATTATTGTTTTGTGGAGAGAACTCTTTCAAGTCCATCTCTCTATGTAA
Source organism: Neophocaena asiaeorientalis asiaeorientalis (assembly GCF_003031525.2). Classification (NCBI taxonomy): domain Eukaryota; kingdom Metazoa; phylum Chordata; class Mammalia; order Artiodactyla; family Phocoenidae; genus Neophocaena; species Neophocaena asiaeorientalis. Next base: position 2,080,320 of record NW_020175675.1, on the reverse strand, counting down.
GTAATGCTAAAGTTTTCAGCAGCATGTGTTTCATTTAATGAGGGATATGCTGGTAGAATTAGTGTGCAATTTCTGTTTTAGAAGAGAATTGAGGCAATGGGAGGGAAAGTTGTGGGAATTGAAGATGCCAGGGAAGGAGTTTTTTAAAAGCCCTTTACTTCCTTTAAAAATACTCAAGGAATTTTAAGAAAAGTTTTATTTCATGTAAACTAGGTGATTTTATCTTTATACATTCCTTTACTGCTCTTGAATTCTAATATTTAAGCAGCTGGAAGGGTTCTGAAAAAGCACTTTCCGTTATTTAATGCAAATTCTTGAAAGGAACCCCAGTGTGCTCTCCATTTTAATGGAACACAATTCTTTCAAATTATGGTTAAATCTGCCATGGTTAGAACTGAAACATTATTCACATTTAAACTAAAAATGCATAGAACTTCAGCAAATGTCAGTTTAAAGAGTAACTGTAACTGGGAAGGATAATCAGCATGCTTCTTGGAAAGGGTAGTCAGATGGGCCGTGGGTGGGGAGGGAGCAGGCACCAGCCCTGGGCCATGGAAGGCTTAATTGTTGAAAGTGCACAGCATCCTGGGCTGTGAAGCAGTCCCTATCATTGTACTCCAAGAGAGCCAACTGGAAACAAAACTGTGCTATGGGATGAGGGTGTCCTCATTGGCTATTGCTTCCCTTTGACTGAAACAGGCTCCTGGGGCCTTGTCCTCATCCCTGGGCGGTCACCTAAGCCCTTGGGTATGCTTGCGCCCAGCCCTCAACCTCCCTCCTAGAAGCCAGAAATGCCCTTAAGCCAAATAGGGCAGGCACTGGGTGGGCAAACACCTCATGGTGCAGGCCCCTGGCAGGGCAGTACTGCATGCACCCCACCCCCTTCAGAGCCTACAAGTAATTTGCTCAGGAATGTGCCCTTGGATGGGCTTCACTCTTGCAGCCTGCAGCCCAGCTCCCCTGCTGGGTCTTCTTGGACTCCCCTCTCCAAATTTGTGCCAACAGAATTGACGTATTTGGCAGCAACTGAGCACCTCCAAACTTCTTAACTGCTTTTTAGGTGACTTTGTCTGCAAGAAGTCCAACGAGGCCACGGAAAACTGCCCCCAGCCAACCATGGTGTGCAGGAACACAGGGTGCATGCCTCTCTGCCCCTCATCCCAATCCGGTCACCCAGCCCGGTTTGCAGTCAGCCTCTGGTTCTTTTTTCTATTGCTCTTTGTTCTTTTCTCTCACCCTTTTTCTGTCTCTAATTTTGTTCTCTTCCTCTGCACATGCGGTTCTGAAAAAATACTGCCACAGCAAGTAAGCCTTTTTAAGGTAAGGTGCCATACATATTGCTGTGTTTTTAAAGCACATTGCATGCAAAAATTGTGAGACTATTTTTATTAGATTCTTATCTCTTTTTTTTAGTCACAAAGTTGTTGAGTGTTGTGCTACTAACCTCATTTTCACATTTGCTCTGTAGGTTTTACACAATGATTTTGCACAGGGTGGTGACTTTTTGGAAGGTGTGTGTGATGGGTATCAGGGCAGGACTGACCATGAACTCCAGCAATGGAACCCTTGACTAAGTCCCTGTCCCCGGGAGCTCCATCACAGGGAGGATGGCAGGCCAATCAGACTACATCATAAATGTCTGCTAAAAATTCAATGTCTTACCTGCAGATTCCCACAGAGAACTATGAAAAACTGAAATAATATCCAGCTTATGCTGAGAATAGTTGCAAATAATATATAGGAATTGTCATGTTCTATGATTTCTGTATAAGGAAGTCCTCTCAGATCATACTCATTTGGAAGTACATCCTTTCCCTTTTTCTTGTTTGGGTGTCTATCGACAGATGAATGGATAAAGAAGATGTGGCACATATATACAATGGAATATTACACAGCCATAAAAGGAAACAAATTTGAGTTATTTATAGTGAGGTGGATGGACCTAGAGACTGTCATACAGAGTGAAGTAAGTCAGAAAGAGAAAAACAAATACTGTATGCTAACACATATATATGGAATCTAAAAATAATAATAATAATAAAAAAAGGTTCGGAAGAACCTAAGGGCAGGGAAGGAATAAAGATGCAGACGTAGAGCATGGACTTGAGGACATGGGGGGGGGAAGGGTAAGCTGGGACGAAGTGAGAGAGTGGCATGGACATATATACGTTACCAAATGTAAAATAGATAGCTAGTGGGAAGCATCCACATAGCACAGGGAGATCAGCTCGGTGCTTTGTGACCACCTAAAGGGGTGGAATAGGGAGGGTGTGAGGGAGACGCATGAAAGAAGAGATATGGGGATATATGTATATGTATAGCTGATTCACTTTTTTATACAGCAGAAACTAACACACCATTGTAAAGCAATTATACTCCAATAAAGATGTTTAAAAAAAAAGATCTTATTCTGTTGCATACTTCTGTGTTTTTTTTAACTTTTAACTGATGCCAGTAAAAATAACTGGCTTTAATAACAACATAGTGTGCTATCATATGGCTATGCAATAATCTTTATAACCAATTATATGCCAATTTCCTTACAACCTTGCAGCACTGGGTATATTTAAAATATTTCCCACATGGAGGCAAGCATGGTATGTTATTTCACTTGGAAGAGTTTCCCTCACCACAAATGAAGGACACTGTGGGCACCTGAGTATAAGACTGATATTTGGGGACAGGGACAGCTATTGATGAGGCCAGTGTTTGCCTATCACTTATGGCAAAAAACTGAGAGAAGAGAGGCCTCCTTGCCAGCTTCACATTTGAGCCTGCCTCCCAAGTTGCTGCTTTCCTGTTACTAGAATCTTGAGATCACCAGGAATCCCTCCATTGTGGGGTCCAGGTCTTGTTGGGTGACTCTCTCCTGCTTCCCACACTTCTTTTAAGGGAATGGACCAAATAAAGTCTTAACATACCACACTTTAAAGTTTGCTAACCTAAACTGAGGTTATTTTGCCACCCACTTCCAGATTTTACTTGCAGAAGTTTCCATGTATAGTTAAAATGCAAAATGTTTGAGTGTGCCACACCCAGTTTCTCACAATAAACAACCTAAGGACACCTCTCTACTCAAGGCTCCTGAGTTTCACATGGCCTTTGACTAATCTATTCCTTATTTTTCTCACTTATGCAATTCATCAGGCAGGTGACTCCTCTTCCCTGCCTCAGTTTTTGATTTTGGTGGTGATTTAGATAGTCATCTATTTTCAAATCCTCCATTATTATTATTATTATTATTACTATTATTATTATTTCTCTTTCTTCCTCATCCCCCTCCTTCTCCCCCTCCTTTTCCTCCCCTCCTCCTCCTCTTCTTCCTTCTTCTTCTTCTCCTTCTTCCTCTTCTTTTTTAATAGAGCAAACTAGTTATGGTTACTTTCATCATATGGTTGTACATTTTTCAGTTCTCAAGGTGGACAATTATTTCTGTGCACTTACTAGTGACTCAAGGTTGTAGACATGAATGCAAATTATCACACATTCAAATATTGTACAAGCAAAGCATGCACAAATTTCATTTCAAAAGCAGAACAAAAATGTATGACATTTGACAAAAACTGGGAATAAATTAAATTTGCCAGGAATAAATGATCCACATGTTTATTAATTTTTGTGTTTAATTAAGAGAGCAGTTTCCCCATCACATTATGCCTCCCCTTTCGCCCCCTTGTGTGATCCCACGGTGGCTTATTCAAGTTGCAGAGCGAAGTCTCCATCTTCAGGACACCTATTGACTGTATTGCTACTTAAGCCTCAACCACAGTCCCCTTTGGAATGTCTCTTAATTGTTTGACATGCTCTTTGCTTTGACTTTGAGGCATTTTCCTTGCAATTCTGGTTTAACTGGACTGTAAGTGTCATGGGGTCACCAAACTTGTATTATCTTGTTTTATCTCCAGAACTTACAACTCTACGATGTGCATGGAGCTTTTATTTGACTGGAAACACGTAAGGGTAGAGAACAGAATAAGCACCAAACTTTCTGAATAAATAACTGGTAGCTGCTTTGTTGAAAATCACTGACTGAATGAGCAGCACCTGGGCTGGCATCCTTCTCATCAAAGTCGTAGGTGAGAGGTTGCCAAGGGAGGCTGTATCTAGTCTGGAGGTCACTGCAAAACACATATACAACCAGCTCCTTCAAAGACTTCAGTGTAACTGAGGGTTGTGAGAAAAAGAAATCTGTGTTTTGAAAGGCTCCTTGGATGGTTCTCAAATGCCAGCTCCTCTGTTTTCACTGAGAACGACTAGCTGAGGTCATCACAGACAGTTAGACAAGGGACTTCAGGGATCTCTCAGTGTTTCTTAAACTGATGAAAAGTGAGAATGTCCACATTCAAATTCCTAAGCCCTTTCCTAGAGATTTCGATGTGGTTGGTTTGGGGAGAGGCTTTGTTCCCTCTATCTTAAAGAGTGACTCTGCGTTCTCTGCTTGTCAGGAAAGTTGAAAACACGGTGATGGAGCGTAGTCCCCCAGATGCAATGGGAGTGATACCGTGGAGGGTCAGCACGAGCCTATGAGAGACACTGCGTGCCTCCAAGTATCCCCACATCTCAGGACTCCGTGACGATGAAGGTCGCTCTGTTGTGCTAACGTTTGCCAAGGTTTGTTGTGTCACTGTAATTACAGGGTGAACACAGCTGCACTCCTCAGTGCAAATAAACGCGTCAGAGCCCACTCCATGGCAATTGTTTCCCATTAGGGAAATGTTAGGTTTCTTCCAATAATGAACAGCAATGACACAGTATATAATTCCCGTAGTCCTGATAGAGTGCATCCCAAACCGGAAACACTGCTCTCGCTTTAGCCATGTTTTCAGATTGAGAGTTTTCCTTTATCATTTGCTTACTTGAGTTTACTTCTTCCCAGGAAGCTGAACTATAATAAAGAGCCTTCTGACCTCACCTTCTCCCTAAGAGTAATTAAGCAACACTTGCATGTGAGGTTGACAAAAGCCTTAGGCTTAGTTATGCCAAAAGAAAGATACATTTTTTTCTTCCTGAATTTTTTAACCTAATTTTTTAAGTATTTTAGATAATTCTAGCCCTAGAGGTTCTGTAGAAAGGATCTCAAAATGTTCCACCTAAACCTTTCAGCTTATGGATAATTACAGCTCTGCAATTTCAGTAGAAATGATCACCTACACAGAGCACTTCCCTGCCTTTCTCCTCCTATTTCCTACCCACTCTCTCTTTCAGAGAAATATTCTTCCCCAAAAGGCACAGGCCTATTATCTTCACACAGAGGCTCACAAGAAATAACCTATCAATGTATAAGGATAAATTAATAGTAACTTCAGCCAACCTAAATGTGGAGACATGCAAAATTTTATGATAGAATCTTAGTTTATCTTTGTTTTATGTTTATGGCTAAATATGTAGTAATAAGTTTAGAGGGATATAGGGGAAGTTGTTGAAGGTAGAAGGGAAAAACATAGTAGGTCCTAGCACTCTTGTCACTTCAGTCTGTAGCCAGCTACCCACACTGGACTCATTTGCATAAACTTCTGATTTCTGATCGATGTATGTTTCATGGGCTAGTTTTGGGGACTTATCTCCAACTGAAGCCAGTTTCACAAGTTCAGGATCAGGATTGTGATTCAGGATCAGGTCAGGGGTTGTTTGCCCCAGATTCATGAAGAAATTTGTTTTGGAAGGTTTCTACTACCTGAGAAACTGGTTTCAAAGAAGATTATATTATGATTTGACTTGGCAAGTGAGGGTTGGAGGTTGTCATCTGGAGTACAGAAAAGGTATCTTTTGCTTAGATTACTTTCCATCCCAAGCATGAATTGTTTCCAGTGTGATTAATTCAATGAAAGAGTGATTGAAAACAAAATATCTCTTTTTATCAAATCTTTCTGAATACCGACAGCAATGAACTGGTGCCTGCAGCCTTGGAAGGGCTGCTGAGAGCAGAAGGAAAGGGGTTGGGGGAACATAGAAATGCTGATTTTGCTGAAAACATCAGGCAGCTAGCACTGGCCCTGGTGTCTTCATTGGTCACTGGCAGGTAACCACAAGGACTCTAAGAGTACACAGGATTCAGATATTCAGAACTACCTAAGGGGAAGTAATGCTCCTTCAGAGAGTCTGTGGGCAGAGCCAGAGAAATACCATTTCTACACACCATCTATGATTGTTTGAACCCACCAAGCTGCTGTGTCATGAAAACTGTTTGCAAATTTTTAAGAAAATCAGATTTCTTCCTCTACATTAAATACAAAAAATAATTTCTGCAGGAGATATAACTTATTTTCAGAATATTTACCAAGGACCCTCTTATGTGTATCTTATATGTTTTGGACTTTAAAAAACACCCCCTTTATTAGTTAATAACTTACCTGACTTTTATTCAGTTCTATTTTAGAGTTCCTTTAAGATTATTTAATATAACTTATTATATTTGCAAAAATGCACAGTTTGTTAGAACAATGCAATCACAAAATCTAAAAAATAAAAAACAAAACAAAACAAAGACCCATCTTCTTTTATCAGGGGATAAAGCATACAATTCAGAGACCTGAAATTATTTAATAATGTTCATCACCTTCCTCTTCCAAACAGACACACACACACACACACACACACACACACACACACACACACAGTTTGCTTAGGTACTTAGAAAGTCTTCCAAGACATTTCCCAAACATTGGGTATGTGCATGTGTGTGTATATGTCTTATTTTCATTCATGTTCTTTTCCTGTGATTCTGTATTTCCTAAAACATTACCATAAACAATAGCATAGAGTTGGTCTCTCTCTACTTCAGCACACTCTCTGCTCTAGACTGTTTGTGTCTCCCCCAAATTCGTATGTTGAAACCTAGACCAAAAGTGATGTTATTCAAAAGTGGTGACCTTTAAGAGGTGATTAGGTCTTGAGAGTGGAGCCCTCATAATGGATTAGTGCCCTCGTAAAGAGACCCCAGTGAGCTCTCTTGCTCCTTCTGCTTCATGAGGAAACAATGAGCAGGTGGCCCTTTATGAACCAGAAAGAGAGCTCTCATCAGACACTGAATCAGTTGCCTTGATCTGGAACTTCCCAGCCTCCAGAACTGTGAGAAGTAAATTTCTGCCATCTATAAGCCTCTGACATTCTGTTACAGTAACCTGAATGGACTAGGAGAGTTCCTTTCCTGCTGTGGGAGGCAGAGCTCTCCATTTTCATCCTGTTTCTCTGGCTGCTCCATTTCTGTTTCATTGGGTAACTCTCCTTTTCCTTTGGTTCTTTAAATGTAGACTTGTCCATGGCACAGGTGCCCAGGACTTATTCTGCCTATCATCTCCCAGGGTGATCTCATCCTTTCTGATGGCTTGAAATGTCTTCTCTATGCTGACAACTTTCAAATTCATAGAAGTTATTCATGATTAATTACGATATTCATGACTAATCAATTTAACAATTTAAACAGCTATGTTCTAGTACTATTCCAGGGAGCCTCCTTTTATAAGCTTAGAATCTTATAGACAGACATAAGTCAAATAATCCTAACTTATATGGAAAATTACCAGAGTGAGAAGTGCTATAAATGGGAGGCTAGTGTTCCCTAAAATCATGTAACTTGGGCATTTGGCTTTAAAAAACAGGTGAGGAAAGGCTTTCCTGAGGGTAGTGATGAATAATTTGGAACCTAGAGGATGAAATTGAATTAACTCCAAAAATAGAGGAGGAATGGGCCCCTCTGACCTTGGGAGAATGTCATCTGTGCAAACATAATGGACTGGAAGACTGAAAGAAGGCTAGTGGGACCAGGAAGTTGTGGTGTGACATTGAGCTAGAGAGGAATGCAAGGGCTGGCCCTGGATGTTCTGGTTGCCTGTTGTCAAGTTAAGGACTGTTTCTCCTAAAAGCAATAGCAACAGAGAGCTATGGGGCATTTTGATGGGAATGACAAGAGGGCAGGGAAATTGATGGTATATGGTTTACATTTCAGAAAGCTCAGTGTGAAAGACATAATATATTGGAGCATCCATACATCACAGTAGACCTGTTAGTTGGGCCAAGTAAGAAATGATGGTAGATAAAAGTGAGGTGTAATTGCCAATTACTATCCGCTCTGCCTGAAAGTCCCAGCCAGACCATCACATGACCATCTCTTCTCATTATTCAAGTCTTAGTTCCAATACCTTCACCTCAAACAAGCTTCCCATGACCGCACTCTAAATTATTGCTCTCTCTTTTTCACACAGGGCTTTGATTTTTTTTGACTCACAGCACTTAGCATTATCTGAAATGTCAATGTGTTTATTTTTCTGTGGGTGTTTATCCTCCCTAGAATGGAATCTCCAGGAAGGCAGAAGCCTGCTCTTTTTCATGGGTCACTGTATCCTATATCCCTGTTGCACAGATGACACCTGGGACATGCAGATGCTCAAAGATACTTATTTCATGAATGACTGGAGACAAACATATTCTACAAATATTTGGGAGGGAAAACAGGCAGAAGTCAGTCAGAGGTTGGCTGCAGTGGTGGCGGAATGTGTTGGGGTAATTCCAGAATTCTGGTTTGAACCTCGGTAGAAAGGAAATGGAAAGACCATTTTGAGGAAGAAGAAAACCAATACTAGGAATGAAAAACTTGAATAAATGAGTGAATTAATATCTGTAGTTTATGGTAAAATAAGGATTGATTAAAGTGTGGGAGCTCTGCCATACACGGCCACAACAGTATGGGGCTTGGGGGAACACAGTGTTCCAATTTCAATTGACTTGATGAGCAAAAACAACAAAAGAGAGAGGTGAGGCACATGTATTTTGCCACTTTCCCGCTGTGTTTCTTTTTTGGGTTTGACAGGGCAGGCCACTGGAAATGATCTATGGTAAGTCCTCTGTGTTCTCCAAGAGGCAGGGCCCCAGAAGTCACTGGATTCTGGAACATCTCACTCTTGCTGATTAAATCATGCAGCCTGCAGAGAGCCCAGTTGTCTCTGGCAAGTGCCTTCTGAAAATAAAACAGGGAAGAAGAGCTCAAGCAGAGCTTGTGGAAAGAAAAATGCTCTGCTGCCCTGTGATGTGAGGGAAAGAAAACACCATCAAGTCATGGATAAATGAAGAGATAGAGTTGCTTTGATTTTCCCTAAGGAAATATTCAACATATGAATTTGCTTTTTTTCTCTCCTCAACAGTCAAGCTACCTCGAGGGACACTATAAATCCTGCTTCCTTTTGGCAAATTCCGCCTCCTTTAAGAGGCTGCACTTTCCTCAAACACATCAGAGATTTTTACTGACATTTTTGGTGAGGGCTTTTCTTTATTGTTATTAGAAATTGTCCTTAAATATTAAAAAAAAAAGATCATCCACTGAAATACTAGAGTTTCACTGATTTAAAAGCAAAATCTTTAAAATTCTATTTATTCAACTGTGCAAGAAAGATGAAAATAAACTAGTCAATAGGCAAAACTAATCTATGGTGGAAATGATCAGAACAGTGACCCTACTGGTAGGTTGGAGGTGGCTGGAAGTGACTGGGAAAAGTTATGAGGGAATCTTCTGGAGGGATGCAAAGTTCTATATGTTGATAGGGATTTGGGTTATACAGCTGTGTGCATTTCTAAAAACATTAAGTGGTCCACTTAAGATTTGTGATTTTAGCCACAAACAATATAAAACAGATAACAAATATTGAATTTAAGTCCATGATATGCTGCATGCCAAAGTATTCAAGGGTGAAGGGAAGTTATGTCTGTAACTTATTTTGAAATGCATTAAAAAATGCAGTATACTGATGGATGGATAGAGGAAAGGATGGACAAATAGATAAACACAAAAGCAGGTGTAGTAGAATGTTAACAGTAGAACCTGGGTGGTGGTCACATAAGTGTTCACCCCTCATTCTTTCAACATATCTGTGTTTGAAAATTTTCAAAATAAAGTGATGGAGAAAAGATGAACTAGTTAGAATTGTGTCAAATGACCATTTCCTGTTCATATTAACTATCTCTTTTCTTCTTAGAAATGTAGGATGATAATCACAGAAAGTCTTCCTGCTTTAGTGTGATGACCTAGGCATTTAATGTTTATGTTACTCCAAACCCAGTTGAATGCTGACATGCGCAGTGTCAGGATATTATTCTAAAAGGACATTATCATGAACTAGTCTACAGCAGCAAGAGTAAATGTCAGTGCTGCAGTGTTTACTGTTTTAATCTTGCCTTCCTCCCTGACTGTGTATTTACCCTCACTCAAATGCAAGCTCTGTGGCACTGGTCTTAATATTCTGAACCAATGTTTTATTTTAGTGAAGATAGGTTCCCAAGAGTCATGCAAATATCTGGTAATTCAAAGAAATGCTTTTGAGTGTTCTCAATTTTATAGATTTGTTTATATAGTACAACAGTATCACATTTACAATCAAGTGTAATAAAACTTTTCAGCTGCAGAGCATATACTAGCAAAGATGCTTGCATAAATATGATCACTATATAGACATTCAAATGCATAAAATAATTCATGTTTATAACTTTATGCTTGTAACCCTGATTGGCCTAGAGTTGCCCTAAAAATCAACCTTTCCTCTACTCTTTTTACTATAATTAAGTTCTTCTCTGGAATAAAGTATCTTACTCTCAGAAACCCAAGTTCTCTCTGTAAATAGTTTCAGCCACAATGTGGGTGAAAGGAAGCAGCCTTCTTCCTCCAACCAAGAAAAAAAAGGAAAAAAAAAGTACACCCATGGACCTTACAGTATAGCATTCCAGAGAGTTTCAAGATTTTTTTAGTAAGAGTTTAGAATCCATCATTTGGAAAACTATTGTGATATTACAAAGCAAATACCCACAGTTTTAGTAACAGAAATAAAAATTAAAGATTGTCACGTTGAATAGAAAACTATTTTCAAAAGAAGGATGACAATTTTAGAATTAGTTTCCCCTTGTAATTGAGGAGACAATGATTGGATGAACAAACAGTCGTTTGAATCATAAACAAATTATAAAGCCTCTCGGTCTTTCTTGTACAGCCTCCACAACATACAGGGACTGTCTGAGAAAACACTAAAATGCCCTTGCATTTACATTTTGGGGCCATTCTGCGTAGCGTGATGAAATTCTGCCATTTAGTCACTTAGTAGTGGTCTCAGTTATTAGATGTACTGTCGGGGCATAGCCGTGCTTGTGTTCAAGTAACTTTTATTTTACTTAATAATGAACCCAAACACAATGATGCTGGCAATTCAAAACATTCTCTTACTGTGCCTAATTTATAAATTAAACATCATCATAGGTATAAATGTATAGGAAAAGTTTCGTATATACAAGGCTTGGTACTATCCATAGTTTCAGGCATTCAGTTGGGTTCTTGAAATGTGTCCCCCAGTAGATAAGAAGAGACTACTGTACACATATGTACACACACATACACACACATTTATTTGTTGGGGGTGGGGGGGATTGTAAGCGAGTTTTTGTTGTTACCTGCGTGTTGCTATTACCACTTGTGATGGTTAATATTATGTGTCAACTGACTGGACCATGGAGTGCCCAGATATTTGGTTAAACATGATTCTGGGGGTGACTGTGGGGGTGTTTCTGGATGAGATTAACATTTAAATCCATAGACTGAGTAAAGTAGCTTGCCCTCCCCTGTGTTGGGGTCGAAGGCTCACCCAATCTATTTAGGCCTAAATAGAACAAAATGGCTGAGGAGGGAGAATTCCTTCTCTCTTCCTGACTGTGTTTGAGCTGGGACATCATTCTTTTCCTGCCTTCTGACTCAGATCAGGACTGGACTTTACACCGTCAACTTCCTTGTGTCCCCAAGGGAGATCCCAATGGCAGACCATATGACTTCCCATTAACCCTATGGTTTACTGAGCAGCCTCTCCTCTGTGGCCTCCTGACTTCTATCCTCCACCACAGTCTCTCTGCTGTTAAGCCCCTCCTAGTTCCCACCTCTTCTTGTGCTAAGACCCTGGGATTCAACTTTGTCTGGTTACTTGCTGAGTTGGCCTGGGATGGCAGGCAGGGGCACTCAGTATCCTGAGAGGAGGGGCTCTTGGTTTGGTTTAGCATCAAGAGCAGATTGTCTAAAACATTTCACAAGGAGAAGATTAAACTCCTAAAAGTTCTGTTTCTTTGATGATTGTTACCAAGTCCAAGCTCATACTGCTTGCCACACGACAGGGCAATAAATCCAGAAATTAGTTATTGAGGCAAGAAATAGTGACTTTATTCAGGAAGCCAGCAGACTGAGAAGATGGTGGACTAGTGTCCCAACGAACCATCTTACCCAAGTCAGAATTCAGGTTTCCTTTATACTAAAATGGGGAGGAAGTGGTTGCTTGTTGCAAATTTCTTGGTGTTGGAATCTTCTGTTCCTGCAGCTGTCCACATAGGTCGGGTCATGTTGTTCCTGTAAACCTCCAACAGGACAAATGTTATTCTCTGTTCTACAACTTTTTCTCTTTATATGAATGAAAAAGTGTTATAACCTTGAGAATGGGCTATACTGCATATTTCAGGCTATAGGCAACATTCTTAACTTGAAGCAAAAGCAATAGAATATAAAGGTTAAAGTAAAAGAAACTGATCTAATATGGAGTCAGATTTGTTCTTCCCTATTACAATTCCCCACTGTCAATGTCCATTCCTTGTGGAGAAAGGGGTGACGACTGTTCCAGCTACTTCCTGCAGAATGGGGGTTGATGAATGGGTGATCATGGAATGGAATTAATCAGCTCTGGACAGGGAACATTCCTTAGAATCTTTTATCAGTAGTACAATCCTCTTTCCTTCTTTATTTACAATTACTTGAACCTGATGAAACCCCTTCTCACTTTGTTGAACTTGGGCTTTTGTTTCCATTTCCCTATACATATCTATTAATTTTATCTTTCTGACTGCCATAATTACACTAGATTCCTGTGCTATTTATTTGGATAAGATTAAACAAATAGGTTGACCCTTTTTCAGCTACAATGAAATTATAATCTCAATATTTATCTTTTTTAGAGAGCAACCTTAAATATTCTAAGGGTTCACAAACCCATTGCTCCCCAGGCCTCTCAAGAGTGTGATGAATCCATGGCTTTACCCCAGATAACTTGACAGATGAGTGAGTGGTAAGTAATACCACATGCAGTCCTGTCCACCTTGCAGTCAGCTGATATTCAGGCCTTTGTTCTCTCCAGGTTTTAAGAAGGAGTCAGTCTCTGGGCCAGAAAATATGTAAGGCTACCTCAGTGGATAAGCAGACCTATTGGAGGCAAACTCATGAACAGTATAGTGCCCAAAGTTTTAACATAATTGGCAACTGCTAGGTCTTTTAGAGCATTTATAGATTCTCTCACCTGGGCAGACACCTAGAAGGACCTACCACACAATATTTTGAAGGGGCTTAATTTAAGCCTGCTTCTGGAAGCCACTCTGATCTGTAGCAGGGCAACTTGTCTTGGCAAGGCCGTATCCCAAGTTAAATTAGTTTCTTGACATATTTTAGTGACATTATTTTTCAATATATAATTCATTTCCTTGGTTTTTCCTGTTGATTGTGGTCTCCAGGATGAATATAATTTGAAATACTTTAGACACTTGTTGTATTATGCTAAAGACAAAAGCAGGCCCGTTACCACTTTGAAGGGTGTTAGGCAGTCCAAATAGGGGGATAATTTTTTTAAGGATGGTTTTAATCACTTTGGAAGCTTTTTCTGTCTGGGTGGGGTATGCTTCCAGCTATCCTGAAAAAGTGTCCACCAACACTAGCAGGTATCTGAAATTTCCTGCAGTTTGAGGTATTTGAGTAAAGTCTATTTGCCAGTCCTTGGGGGAGAGATTCCTCTATGTCGAGTCCCTATCTGGGAAGGTCTAACAGCAGTCTTTGGGTTATTTTTTGCACAAGTCATGCAATTCTGAGTGACTCTCTGGATGGTCTTTTGTAAATTAAGTTCCACTATATACATTTGAATCCATTGTAAGGTGACATCTCTCTCATAATGAGTATTTTGTAGCAAATCATCCATATATTGAAATAAAAAGTCTTTCATCCAATATTAAGTTTCTAAGGTCCCTAGCCAACCTCTCCCCAAACAATGTAGGGGAATGCTTCAATCCTTGAGGCAGGACTGTCCAACAATACCGTCGGACTACCTGTGTTTCTGGGCCTTGCTATTCAAAAGCAAACAGCTGCTGTAATTCTCCTGCAATAAGAATGCAGGAAAAAACATCTTTCAAGCCCCCAAACTGAGAACCTCCTGGAATGGTTGTGAGCAGGGAACAAGTCTCATACTACTTCATTAATAGCCTTTAAGTCTTGGATAAAGCAATACTCTACTGAGTTTGGATTTTTGACCAGGAGAATAGGGGTGTTGTAGGGAAGGGGACCTGCAGGATTTAATCAGTCCTGCTTCCAAAAATTTTTCAGGGATTGTCTGAGTTCTCTTTTGGGTCTCTTGCCTCAGAAGGTATTGTTTTAGATTAGGTGTCCCAGGGCCCCATTTTAAAGGGATTTGTATTGGTCATGTGTTTTTTTTTTTTTCTTTCCCTGGGGTACCATCAGCCCACACTTCTTTTTTTTTTAACATCTTTATTGGAGTATAATTGCTTTACAACCGTGTGTTAGTTTCTGCTTCATAACAAAGTGAATCAGCTATACATATACATATATCCCCATATCTCCTCCCTCAGCCCACACTTCTGACCTTACATTTTTGTAGACCTCACAGGGAAAGAGCTCTGTCTCTTTTCTAGGGCATCAATGTGTGTCATCTGTAGGCTTAAAGCATGCTCCAATGGGGCCCTGACATCAAGCTGTTCTGGCAAAAAAGTTACTTGATCATTTAATTTACAAAGGAGATCTCAGCCCCAAAGAGAGATTGGACACTCTGGCTTATATATGACACTGTGTTTCAGAGTGGGGTCTCCTAGTTGGCATTCTAGATGTAAGAATGAATGATTTTGTACTTCTCCAGAAACTTCCATGACCAGAATTGATTGAGATGTTTTCTGTGCCACCTTGGTGTTTACCACAGAGTATCTTGCACCCATATCTGTTAGAAAGTCAATCAACTTGTCCCCCACTGTCAAAGTTACCTGGGACTCCTGTAGGGAAATTGGAATTGGGCACCTCAAGTCCAAGGGAGCCCCTAGGTCTCTTCATTCATCATCAGAGCGTCCCTCTCTTTCTACCATATGAGAGGCTCCCACCTTTCTTTTATTGTTTTCTTTCTTATGTTTTAGCTTGGGGCAGTCTTTTTCTATTGTGTTTCCTCCTTAGAGTAAGTGTATTGTCCTTCCCCAATGGCAGCTTACATCTCTTCAGGTTACTTGCCTTCTGAGAATCCAATGCTACTGCCAGAAAAGTGGCATTCCCTTTTTCATCTTCTTTCTTCTGTTGTTGTTCCTTGTTGTTGAAGTCTTTAAAAGTAACATCTACCAATTGAAAGGGGTTCATTCCAAATGCACCATCTGATTTTTGTAATTTTCTCATATTTACCATTCTAGCATTTTCAGGGGCCTTGGTGTCTGCATCAGTCTAATGTCTGTAGTTCTGATAAACCCTTTCCAAAAATTCAGAGGGGTCCTCATTTGGTTTTTGCTGGAGTTCTTGAATTTTGTTTAAATTCCTTTGCTGCTCATTAAGGGTCATGGGTCATCCATAGAAACCCAGCCTGCTAAATGTTTTCATTTAGGCCCCCTGTGTGAGGGAAATTGCCCTGCACCAGGAGTGGCTTCTGGTGCAAACCGAGTGCCCTGTAAGGTCTTAGATGGCAATAGCAGACCAGGCCCCTGTACCCCAGGAACTAACACAATTTGATCTCTATAAGGAGTGGGAGCCAGCCTGAGCACTTCCTGAACCCCAGTGTTGGGAATTAGGGCTGGCTGTATAGAAATGGGAGGTAGTGGAAGGGGTGAATATATTGGCATAGTGGCCAGAGGGACAGGACGGCTGGCTCAGCTGGAAGAGTTAAGGTTTGAAGCAACATATCCTCACTCTTATTCCCTTCTTTCTCTTATTTTCTATGATGTAATAGCACAAATGCTTGTACATAGGGGATTTTATCATTCTTCTCTGCCTTTTCACAGAATAGCTATAATTTCAGGATTGTATAGAGCCATTCAAAAGCCATAATTTCTCAGCACTTTATTGTAAATCTATAAATAGTAATTTAACATTTCTAAACATTTTGCTTTGGCATCAACCAACTAGGCTGAATTCTGGACTAGGGGCTTGGTGACTTTAGGAAACAAGTGAAAACTTTCTCTTCTTCCTGGGAATGTCCCATTCTCAGATAAGAACAGGCAAGTTTTGTTGTTGTTGTTGTTGTTGTTGTCGTCGTTGTTCCTTTCTTCCATTTGACATCAGTAAAAGCTTTAAGTATCACAAAACTTATTTGGTTGTAAATGGAGAAATGGGACCAAAACAAAATGTCATGAAAAACCCAAAGGACAAATGGAAAACCAAAAATAAACCCCCAGGTTTGGTCTTGGGGTTTTACTTATCATAAGAACCATCAATTCAACCCCCATGCAATGTGATTCCTTGGCTAGACCAATGACACAGGAGACCACAAATGGCATAATTAACGAGCAAGGGTGAGACTACTTGGTACACAGGGTGCCATGATAACCCTGCCTAAACCCCTTGTTGATATCCTAACAGGTACTGTGGTACACAGGTACACATTACTACAATTAAATATTATCTTTCTCTTAGTCATGGGTTCTTAGCTGTAATCAGACAACTTATACAAAATGTGTCCCAGAGGACTTTCTTTAGAGATAGTTGAAACATTCCTCAACATTTAAAGACAAAAATACAAGACAAAAAAAACCCAAAAATGGTTTGGATCCAAAGAAAGAAATGAACTGGTTCACAAATCAGGTAAAAGTCCAGCAACTATTTCCTCTTTTCAACAGGGTACCCAACTCAAATACAAAACAAATTGGCTTATTCTGCAGGAAAAAATCCCCAAAAGGAGAGGAATAAAGTTTCTGCTGTACACACCAGGGCTACTTGTCATACTGATTGAGCCTATCAGCTCCTAGATATTGATTTCTTGCTCCAACTGCCAAGTGCTAGGGCAGCCTGTGCTGCTTCAGGGCATTTTAAAGGGAAGATTCTCAGGACAATTGGTCCTAGCAGCTGCTAGGGCCTTACCTGAAAATTCCCCAATCAGGGCCAGCTACCACAAGCAGCAAGTTTCCTGGCAGGGTTGCCAAAATTTGTGACTAAGTCTAAGCTCATACTGCTAGCTGCACAACATGCCAATAAGTTAAGAGACAATTTGTTGGGCAAGGAATAGTGACTGTGTTCAGAGAGTCAGAAGATCAAGAAGATGGTGGATTACTGTCCCAAAGAAGTATCTTACCCAAGTCAGAATTCAGGCTTCTTTTATACTAAAAAGGGGAGGAGTTGTGATTAGTTGTTGCAAACTCTACTTGGTGCTAGAATCTTTTGTTCTTCCAGCTGTCCACTTAGGTGGGGTCAACATATTCCTATAAAACATCAACAAGACAAATGTTATTCCCTGTTTTACACCTACTTTTCTCTATATGAATGCAAAAGTGTTATATCTTTAAAAGTCAGACCTTTGAGAATGGGCTATTCTGCATATTTCAGGCTGTAGGCACCATTCTTAACTCCAAGCAAAAGCAATAGACTACAAAAGTTAAAGTAAAAGAAACTGATCTAATATGGAATCAGATTTGTTCTTCCCTATTGCATGATAAAGGTGTGTGAAAGTAAAAAACCTACAAACAAGATTACTCTACTCACCAAGGAATCTCATTCAGATTCGACAGAGAAATTAAAACCTTTACAGACAAGCAAAAACTAAGAGAATTCAACACCACAAAACCAGTTTTACAACAAATGCTAAAGGAGCTTCTCTAGGCAGGAAACATAAGAAAAGGAAAATACTTACAATAACAAACCCAAAACAATTAATAAAATGGTAATAGGAACATATATATCTATAATTACCTTAAATGTAAATGGATTAAATGCTCCAACCAAAAGACATAGACTGACTGAATGGATATAAAAACAAGACATGTATATATGCTGTCTACAAGACACCCAATTAAGACCTAGGGACATATAGGTACTGAAAGTGAGGGGATGAAAAAAGATATTCCATGAAAGTGGAAACCAAAAGAAAGCTGGAGTAGGAATTCTAATATTAGAAGAAATCGATTATTTTTTCTTTTTTTCTTTGCTGTACGTGAGCCTCTCACTGCTGTGGACTCTCCCATTGCAGAACACGGGCTCCAGACGCGCAGGCTCAGCAGCCATGGCTCACGGGCCCAGCCGCTCCACGGTGTGTGGGATCTTCCTGGACCGGGACATGAACTCGTGTCCCCTGCATCGGCAGGTGGTCTATCAACCACTGTGCCACCAGGGAAGCCCAGAAGAAATAGATTTTAAAATAAAGACTTACAAGAGACAAAGAAGGACACTACCTAATGATCAAAGGATCAATACAAAAAGAAGATATAAAAATTGTAAATATTTATGCACCCAACATAAGAGAACCTCAATACATAAGGCAAATGCTAACATCATAAAAGGGGACATCAACAGTAACACAATCATAGTAGGGGACTTTAACATCACACTTTCACCAATGGACAGATCATCCAAAATGAAAATAAATAAGGAAACAAAAGCTTTAAATGATACATTAAACAAGATGGACTTAATTGATATTTATAGGACATTCCATCCAAAACAACAGAATGCACTTTCTTCTCAAGTGCTCATGGAATATTCTCCAGGATAGATCATATCTTTGGTCACAAATCAAGCTTTGGTAACTTTACGAAAATTGAAATTGTATCAAGTATCTTTTCCGACCAAAATACTGTGAGACTAAATATGAATTATGGGAAAAAATCTGTAAAAAATACAAACATATGGAGGCTAAAAAATATACTACTTAATAATGAAGAGATGACTAAACAAATCAAAGAGGAGATCAAAAAATACCTAGAAACAAATGACAATAAAATCACAACAATGCAAAACCTATGGGATGCAGCAATAGCAGATCTAAGAGTGAAGTTTATAGCAATACATTCCTACCTCAAGAAACAAGAAACATCTCAAATAAAGAACCTAACCTTGCACGTAAACCAATTAGAGAAAGAAGAACAAAAATACCCCAAAGTTAGCCGAAGGAAAGAAATCATAATGATCAGATCAGAAATAAATGAAAAAGAAATGGAGGAAACAATAGCAAAGATCAATAAAATTAAAGCTGGTTCTTTGAGAAGATAAAAAAATTGACAAACTATTAGCCAGACATATCAAGAAAAGAAAGGGAGAACTCAAATCAATAAAATTAGAAATGAAAAAGAAGTAAAAACACACACTGCAGAAATACAAAGGATCATGAGAGATTTCTGCAAGCAAATATATGACAATACAATGGACAACCTGGAAGAAATGGACAAATTCTTAGAAAAGCACAATCTTCCGAGACTGAACCACGGAGAAATAAAAAATATAAACAGATCAATCACAAGCACTTAAATTGAGACTGAGACTAAAAATCTTCTAACAAACAAAAGCCCAGGACCAGATGGCTTCACAGGCAAATTCTATCAAACATTTAGAGCAGAGCTAACACCTACCCTTCTCAAACTCTTCCGAAATACAGCAGAGGGAGGGATACTCCAAAACTCATTGTACGAGGCCACCATCACCCTGATAACAAAACCAGACAAAGATGTCACAAAGAAAGAAAACTATAGGTCAATATCACTGATGAACATAGATGTAAAAGTCCTCAAAAAATACTAGCAAACAGAATCCAACAGCACATTAAAAGGATCATACACCATGATCAAGTGGGGTTTATCCCAGGAATGCAAGGATTCTTCAATACATGCAAATCAATCAATGTGACACACCATACTAACAAATTGAAGGAGAAAAACCATATGATCATCCCAATAGATGCAGAAAAAGCTTTTGACAAAATTCAACACTGATTTATGTTAAAAACCTTCCAGAAAGTAGGCACAGAGGGAACTCGCCTGAACATAATAAAGGCCACATATGACAAATCTACAGCCAACATTGTTCTCAAAGGTGAAAAATTCAAACGATTTCCTCTAAGATCAGGAACAGACAAGGTTGTCCACTCTCAGCATTATTATTCAACATAGTTTTGGAAGTTTTAGTCACAGCAATCAGAGAAGAAAAGGAAATAAAAGGAATCCAAATCAGGAAAGAAGAAGTGAAGCTGTCACTGCAGATGGCATGATACTATACATAGAAAATCCTAAAAATGCTACCAGAAAACTACTAGAGCTAATCAATGAATTTGGTAAAGTAGCAGGATACAAAATTAATGCAAGAAATCTTTTGCACTCCCATACACTCTTGATGAAAATTCTGAAAGAGATATTAAGGAAACACTCCCATTTACCATTGAAACAAAAAGAATAAAATACCTAGGAATAAACCTACCTAAGGAGACAAAAGACCTGTATGCAGAAAACTATGACACTGATGAAAGAAATTAAAGATGATGCAAACCGATGGTGAGATATACCATGTTCTTGGATTGAAAGAATCAGCATTGTGAAAATGACAATAGCACCCAAAGTAATCTACAGATTCAATGTAATCCCTATCAAACTATCAGTGACATTTTTCATAGAACTAGAACAAATAATTTCACAATTTGTATGGAAACACAAAAGACCCCACATAGCCAAAGCAATATGGGGAAAGAAAAACAGAGCTGGAGGAAACAGGGTCCTGGACTTCACACTGTACTACAAAAGTATAATATATATACCTTGGGTATAATCAAGACAATATGGTACTGGCACAGAAACAGAAATATAGATCAATTGAACAGGATAGAAACCCCAGAGATAAACCCATGCACATCCGGTCACCTTATCTTTGATAAAGGAGACAAGACTATACAATGGAGAAAAGACAGCCTGTTCAATAAGTGGTACTGGGAAAACTGAATAGCTATATGTAAAGAATGTAATTAGAACACTCACTAACATCATACGCAAAAAAAAAAAAAAAAAAAAAAAACCCTCAAAATGGATTAAAGACCTAAATGTAAGACCAGATACTATAAAATTCTTAGAGGGAAACAGGCAGAACACTCTATGACATAAATCACAGCACAATCCTTTTTGAACCACCTCCTAGAGAAATGGAAATAAAAACAAAAATAAACAAATGGGACCTAATGAAATTTAAAAGCTTCTGCACAGCAAAGGAAACCATAAACAAGACAAAAAGACAACCCTCAGAATGGAGAAAATATTTGCTAACAAAGCAAATGACAAAGGATTAATCTCCAAAATATACAAGCAGCTCATGCAGCTCAATATCAAAAAACAAACAACACAATCGAAAAATGGGCAGAAGACCTAAATAGACATTTCTCCAAAGAAGATTGCCAACAAACACATGAAAGGATGCTCAATATTAGTAATCATTAGAGAAATGCAAATCAAAACTACAATGAGGTATCACCTCACACCAGTCAGAATGGCCATCCTCAAAATATCTACAAACAATAAAGGCTGGAGAGAGCATGGAGAAAAGGGAACCCTCTTGCACTGTTGGTGGGAATGTAAATTGATACAGCCACTATGGAGAACTGTATGGAGGTTCCTTGAGAAACTAAAAATAGAACTACCATATGACCCAGCAATCCCACTGCTAGGTATATACCCTGAGACAACCATAATTCAAAAAGGGTCATGTGCCATATATATATATATATATATATATACACACACATATATATATGAAATCTAAAAAAAATTCGTTCTGAAGAGCCTAAGGGCAGGACAGGAATTAAGATGCAGACATAGAGAATGGACTTGAGAACACGGGAAGGGGGAAGGATAAGCTGGGATGAAGTGAGAGAGTGGCATGGACTTATGTATACTAACCAATGTAAAATAGATAGCTAGTGGGAAGGAGCTGCATAGCACAGGGAGATCAGCTCAGTACTTTGTGACCACCTAGAGGGGTAGGATAGGGAAGGTGGGAGGGAGATGCAAGAGGGAGGATATGTGGGGATATAGGTATATGTATAGCTGATTAACTTTGTTATAAGATAGAAACTAACGCACCATTGTAAAGCAATTATACTCCAGTAAAGATGTTTAAAAAAAGGTGTGCCTTGTTCTCTGCCTCGAGTTCTTCATCAAAGGCCTTGCTTTTCTGTCTCTGTTCCCACCAGAATGCATTCAATCCATTTTGACAGTATCCCAAATGCACCCACTTTTTCTGGATAGGTCTGGGTAAAGAGCACAAAACCCAAGAAAGATTTTCCTACAATATCTGTGCTGAGCTATAAGACTTCTTTGTAGGGATGGCAAGTAATGTAATACATTGTAGTGAATGCACCATCTTGGTTTCAAGTGTAACTTTGAGGACAACATATCAGTGTATGTTACTTCCAAGGAATTCCTGGCCTGAATCATCTTGGCAGGTGGTTTTTGTGAGCAATGCCTTCTGCCAGATACAACGGATGCAGGGGGTCAGATTTGTTTCTTTTTTTTCCCTAAATATCTTCTATCATTTTATACCAAGAAAACTATATCTCAATTTTCCTTAAAATCAATCCCTCTGTTTTCCAAATTTATCAGCACTCTGGCTCATCTCAGGCACCACCCTTTATTTCCAAAGCTATTTTGCGGGGACTGCTATAGTCTCTATAGTATTCCATTATTATCAGGGACTTCCCTGGGCAGGACCTTAATGACTGGGGAGATGGGTCATGCCCATCCCTCTTCAAGGCCTTGTTCACTCTGTGCTCTGGTCTGTGGCAGCAGGGATTGGCTCAGGGTGAGGGCATTCAAAGCTACCTTTAGTACAGCCTCTGGGGTAAGCTCTAGTTCTGGACTGTGCTGTTGTAATAGGGAAGAATAAATCTGAATCCATATTAGATTTCTTTTACTTTAACCTTCGTATTCTATTGCTTTTGCTTCAAATTACGAATAGTGCCTACAGCCTGAAATATACAGGATCACCCATTCTCAAGGTTCTGACCTTAAATGTATAATACTTTTCTATTCACATAGAGATAAAAAGTTGCAGAACAGAGAATAACATGTGTCTTGTTGGAAGTTTACAGGAACATCCTGACCTGACTTATGTGGACAGCTGCAAGAACAAAGGATTCCTACACCAAGAAGTTGCAACAGCCAACCATGCCCCTCTCTAATCTTGTCTTTAAAAATGCTTTGCTGAAACTTTTCAGGGAGTTTGGAGGTTTGGGGGGAATGAACCACCCATTCTCCTCACATGGCCCTCAAAATTTTTTCTCTATTCCAAAGTTTTGGTTTGTTTGGCCTCACTGTGCATCAGACATATGAACTCACATTCAGTAATGCTGTTGACCAAGGTGCCATCTTTCACAGCCCAGCAATATCCACGTTAGCATTAGTGAGAGCTCCTTTGAGGTACTTCCTCTCTGTCTTACACACGCCCCTTCTCTGCTTCTGGGTCCTCTGTAGAGCTAATGAACTTATATTATGAAAGAGATATCAGGCCTATCAGATAGGTCCCCAACTAGCTGTGGCTTTTGCTCTTGCACATCCTTATACTAGACAACAGTGGTTCTCAAAGTGGGGTCCCATACCACCATCATCAGCCTCATCTGGACTTTGTTAGAAAAGCAAATCTGTGGGCCTTACCTCAGACCTGCTGAGTTGGAAACTCTACGGATGCTGGGGGCCCAGAAAGTGCATTCTAATAAGCCCTCTGGGTGGCTCTGATGCATAGTGAAGTTCAGAAGCCCTGATGTACACAATACCCATTTGCCTTCCATGCTGGAATCACAAGTCAGTTCTGCAGTTGACAAGCTACTTCCCTACTAGTCAAGATGCCAACTCACTGGCTTCCTCTACTTTTCCCCACATGAATCAGGGCTGGTGACGTCCACCCTTGTTTAGGGCCCAGCTGCCAAGCCTCAGACCTCTGAAATGAAGCTGAGGAGGGCACCAACGGATGCTCTTAAATATATCAGCAACAGACTTTCTCATTTGCTATGTTTATTCTGTAAAATTATGGCATTTATCCATGTGTGAATCCCACCCAAAAGTCTAGGATAGACTAAATGCACAAGGTATTGGTGTTCTGTGTGCCTTTGGTTTAGAGTCTGACAATCCACATACATCATACTTTTAAATGGTTCCTACTGTATGCCCCCAACTGAGATGTCATTTGGAGATTTTTTGAGTCACTCAAAAACTTTTGAGTAGTTTATTTTAGTGTTACACTTTTATATTTCAGAGCATCACCTTTATTTATGGCTTAGGTAAAACATGAAACACAAGAAATCAGACTGTTCCCAAGCTAAGGACAGGCTTTTTTCTTGAAAAACAAATACACAAAACCCACAACTATAAATCATATGCTAAAACCAAGTAAAACACCAGATTATCTGTACATCAAAAATAAACAAATTGTCTGAACCATACACTTTTTAAAATAACTTAATTCAAGTCCCAAATCCACCCTAACCTTTCCTCCCTTCTCTGAATTTCTATAGCATAGTTTCTGTAATTCATAACACACTTTATTGTATGGTTTATACTGTTTTTATACAGACATGCCTTAATTATATCTCAAAGTAGACAGTAAGTTCCTTTAGGAGAGAGACTTTACAGTAGCAAACACTATACATTGAATGTTAACAGGTACCCAGTAAAGACTGGTTGGCATCTAATTTTTGGGAAACATTTCTCTATGATCTGGTTGGAGTGAAAAGGACAACGTGTGCTGGCAGTAAGATATGGTATCTGGGAGAGTAAGCCATGAATTACACACACAGAGTTGACATCAAATAGGTTTCTGCCTGGAGAGCTGATATAGTTTTGATTTGCTGATACTAAAAGCCAAACTCTGTAGTTCCAAACAGTACAACATCTAAGTGGAAAAAAATACATGCACACTTTTTTTCCACCAAATATTGAATAGTAACCGCAAATACTACTCTAATGAACACCATCAAAATGTGTAGGTAATGTATAATCCAAAAACAACATGCTGAAGATAGGGTCATTCAATCAAGAGCAATCCTGACATTGCATTCCTGCTCCTTGCAATGATGATGCTTGAAAACCTGTGTTACCTCTTCTACCTTCCTTTGCAGCATACCTGACGTCTGATTAATCCATTGTAGACTGTCCATGTGAGCATTCAGCATTTTTCAGATCTGCTGGAGCACGTCAGTAGTGTCAGCAGGACTTCCAAATGTATTCACGTGCTCAATAATGACCTTGAGATCTTGGGCCATTCGTTTCAGCTGAGCATCTCCATTTTCTGCTAACTAGTAAGTCCTCTCATGTTCCTCATCTAAATGCTGCAGATAAATAGACCCACTCTGGTCCTTTACAGACTCCTCTAAAAGGGTCAAGAGATCTTCTAGTTCTTATTGCTGTGACAGGATAAAATCCAATTCTTGTTCCAGCCTTTTCTGATCCAGTTTCACTTTTTCTACTTCTCCACGTAAAGCAGTGATCTTCTCACCATTCTCAATCAATGTATGGTCCCAAGCATTGACCTGGGTGGCCTGGTGAAGAAAATGTTTCTCTTGATCCTCTAACTCAGGGCTCCATTTGTTTGCCAGACCATCCAGCTGACCATAGGTCATCACAGTAGTTATTGTATTAACAGTGAAAGTAAAAGGTATAGAAGTAATGCCAACCTGAACAGTGTTATTAATCTCAGTTGATGTCAGTGGTTTTAGATTCAAGGTAAAGTCCCTGGTGGCTGTGGTGGTGGTGGTTGACATTGTAGTAGATGCAACAGGAGCTGCTCCACCTGCTCCAGGGAATTTTAATCCCAGTCCCAAAGCTGTACCACCAAGTGTTCCAGCCAAATTTGTTGGGGCACCAAATGAGACCCCAGTAGGAGCAGTGGAGGTAGAAGCATTTCAAAATGAGGTAAACTGCATGGTGCTTTAACTAGTAGTGGCAGCAACAGTAGATGCAGGAGCCAACCCTTGATGGTGGTGCCCAAAGTAAATAGGAAGGCAGACAAGACTTCGGCATGGCCAGAGAGGCTGGCCATGGCCTTCTTGGGCTGGAAAGAGCCGGTGCACACAGTGAGTACATCCCCACTGGAGCGATGCTAACTGAGGGTTCAGAGGGTTTTGATGTGATTATCCATCTCAGACTGCAAAGTTTTAGGAGACTTCTTACAGCATTGGTGGTTGTATCACTATCCAAGTATACTTCCACATGTGAAGGAGAACACATGAATCATAGTTTATAGTTTTCTCAGTCTCTCCTTACATTTCTCAGAAGCTCACAGACCTTGAAGCTTCTACTGACTTATCTCTCCAGAAGGTCTTGGGCTGAAGAGGCACAAACAGCTCACTTTGAAGCAGGCTTCTCTCTTCAGGTTGTACTCACACAAGTGCCTATATCACGAGGAGGGTGGCCCAATGGTACCTCAGGCCATGGAGACCCCAAGACAGGGAGAGCCAGAGGCACTTGCTCCAGCCAGTACATGCACCAGAAAGGGAGCTTCGGCTTCTCAGAGGTTACAGGATCACACAACCCACTTGTTGTTGTTGTTGTTGATTTTTAACATCTTTATTGGGGTATAATTGCTTTACAATGGTGTGTTAGTTTCTACTTTATAACAAAGTGAATCAGTTATACATATACATATGTTCCCATATGTCTTCCCTCTTGCATCTCCCTTTCTCCCACCCTCCCTATCCCACCCCTCCAGGCTGTCACAAAGCACCGAGCCAATATCCCTGTGCCATGCGGCTGCTTCCCACTAGCTATCTACCTTATGGTTGTTAGTGTGTATATGTCCATGACTCTCCCTCGCCCTGTCACAGCTCACCCGTCCCCATCCCTATATCCTCAAGTCCGTTCTCCAGTAGGTCTGCATTTTTATTCCTGTCTTACCCCTAGGTTCTTCATGACATTTTTTTATACTTAAATTCCATATAAATGTGTTAGCATACGGTATTTATCTTTTCTTTCTGACCTACTTCACTCTGTATGACAGATTCTAGGTCTATCCACCTCATTACAAATAGCTCAATTTCGTTTATTTTTATGGCTGAGTAATATTCCATTGTATATATGTGCCACATCTTCTTTATCCATTCATCCTATGATGGGCACTTAGGTTGTTTCCATCTCCAGGCTATTGTAAATAGAGCTGCAATGAACATTTTGGTACATGACTCTTTGAATTTTGGTTTTCTCAGGGTATATGCCCAGTAGTGGGATTGCTGGGTCATATGGTAATTCTATTTTGTTGTGTAGGCTTCCTGGTGGAGGGGACTAGTGCCTGTGTTGTGCTGGATGAGGCTGGATCTTGTCTCTCTAGTGGGCAGGTTCACGTCTGGTGGTGTGTCTTGGGGTGTCTGGGGCCTTATTAAGATTTTAGGCCGCCTCTCTGCTAATGGGTGGGGTGGTGTTCCTGTTTTGCTAGTTGTTTGGCATAGGTTGTCCAGCACTGTAGCTTGCTGATCGTTGAGTGAAGCTGGTGTTAAGATGGAGGTCTCTGGGAGATTTTCGCCATTTGATATTATGTGTAGCTGGGAGGTCTCTTGTTGACCAGTGTCCTGAAGTTGGCTCTCCTACCTCAGAGGCAGAGCCCTGACTCCTGGCTGGAGCACCAAGAGCCTTTCATCTACACGGCTCAGAATAAAAGGGAGAAAAAGTAGAGAGAATTAGTAGAAGTATGAAGAATGAAAGAAAGAAAGGAGGGAAGGAATGAAGGAAGGAAGAAAGAAATAAATAAAGAAAGAAAGAAAGAGGCAAAGAAGGGAAGAAGGCAAGAAGGAAAGAAAGGAGGAAGGGAGGGAGGGAGGAAGGAAGGAGGGAAGGAAGGAAAAAAGACAGAAAGAAAGAAGATACAGTAAAATAATATAAAGTATAATAAAGTTATTGAATTAAAAAATAAATATTTAGCAAAAAAAAAAGGGACGGAAAGAACCTTAGGACAAATGTTGGAAGCAAAGTTATACAGACAAAATCTTACACAGAAGCATACACATACACCTTCACAAAAAGAGGTAAAGGGGGAAAAATCATAAATCCTGCTCCCTGAGACCACCTCCTCAATTTGGGGTGATTCGTTGTCTAAAGGAGGGAAGGAAGGAAGGAAAGAAAGAAAGAACGAAGGTAAAGTATAATAAAGTTATTACAATTAAACTTAATTATTAAGAAAAAGAATTTTTAAAAAAAAGTCATGGACGGATAGAGCCCTAGGACAAATGGTGGAAGCAAGAGTATACAGGCAAGATCTCACACAGAAGCATACACGTACACATTCACAAAAAGAGGAAAAGGGAAAAAAATCATAGATCTCGCTCCTAAATTCCACCTCTTCAATTTGGGATCATTCCTTGTCTATTCAGGTATTCCACAGATGCAGGGTATATCAAGTTGATTGTGGAGCTTTAATCCGCTGCTTCTGTGGCTGCTGGGAGAGATTTCCCTTTCTCTTCTTTGTTCTCACAGCTCACAGGAGCTCAGCTTTGGATTTGGCCCTGCCTCTGCGTGTAGGTCGCTGGAGGGCGTCTGTTTTTTCGCTCAGACAGGACGGGGTTAAAGGAGCCGCTGATTCGGGGCCTCCGGCTCACTCAGGCCGGGGGTTGGGGGATGGGGGAAGGAGGGGCACTGCGTGCGGGGCCGGCCTGCGGCGGCAGAGGCAGCGTGACGTTGCGGCAGAGGCCGGCGTGACGTTGCACCAGCCTGAGGCCCGCCGTGCGTTGTCCCGGGGAAGTTGTCCCTGGATCCCGGGAACCTGGCAGTGGCGGGCTGCACAGGCTCCGCGGAAGAGGGGTGTGGAGAGTGACCTGTGCTCGCACACAGGCCCCTTGGTGGCGGCAGCAGCAGCCTTAGCGTCTCCCGCCCGTCTCTGGGGTCCGCGCTTTTAGCCGCGGCTCGCGCCCGTCTCTGGAGTTCCTTTAAGCAGCGCTCTGAAACCCCTCTCCTCGCGCACCAGGAAACAAAGAGGGAAGAAAAAGTCTCTTGCCTCTTCGGCAGGCGCAGACTTTTCCCAGGACTCCCTCCCGGCTAGCCGTGGTGCACTAACCCCTTCAGGCTATGTTCAAGCTGCCAACCCCAGTCCTCTCCCTGCGCTCAGACCTAAACCGGAGCCTTAGCTCGCAGCCCCGCCCACCCCTGCGGGTGAGCAGACAAGCCTCTCGGGCTGGTGAGTGCCGGTCGACACCGATCCTCTGTGCGGGAATCTTCCCGCTTTGTCCTCCGCACCCCTGTTGCTGTGCACTCCTCCGCGGCGCCAAAGCTCCCCCCTCCGCCTCCCGCAGTCTCCGCCCACGAAGGGGCTTCCTAGTGTGTGGAAACTTTTCCTCCTTCACAGCTTCCTCCCACTGGTGCAGGTGCCGTCCGTATTCTTATGGGGAGTTTCTTGCCTTTTGGGAGGTCTGAGGTCTTCTGCCAGCCTTCAGTAGGTGTTTTGTAGGAGTTGTTCCACGTGTAGATGTATTTCTGGTGTATCTGTGGGGAGAAAGGTGATCTCTGCGTCTTACTCTTCCGCCATCTTCAAGGTCCCCCCACACAACCCACTTTGATATGGTAACACTCTACTCAAGCCATAGGGTGCACCCCTGTAAGTTTTCAAATCAGTAGTGACTTGAGGTCTCACTGTCCAACATCCCCTGGCAAGGCTCTTTCTGAATCTTAGTTGGCTAGTGTCCCTGGGGCCAAAGCCATCTGTGTTGAGAAAGCTTGGAACTGCTCATGACCTATGAAGATGGGGATAGGGTCTGCATTGGGGACAAGCCTAGTGCAGTTGGGGGCTGGGATCTCTGGTCTGTAGCCCCCTAAGCATTCCCCGATGGGTTTCAGCACTCCTGAATTTCCATCCAGGAGCAATTATACCATTAAGGAGGGATGTGAGTTAGCCAGGAGCACCCAGCCTGTCAAGCTGGAGGGTGGGGACTTGGGGAACTTCGGTGTCAGTAGCCTTGGGAATATTGCCCTGCTCTTTGGCTGTACTTCTGGGGTTATTTCTGTACTGCCAACCACAGCACAGACATCACCCCGGGGCATGTCATGCATCTTTGGTGTTAGTATCAACAGTTTTCTTCTCTTCACTCAAATTAACCACAGAGGTGGGAGAAATCCTATTGTCCCTGAAGGAGTGAGCTTGCAGCATGGGGATGGTCAAGACACATTGGTAGAAACCAGCCTCATCCCCATCAAAATATGCTTGGGCCATACTCCAGGATGGTGAGTGATGTCCCTTGATAACTTGGCCTATAGCTGCCAAGTGGCCATGAATATAGCGAATGCTTTCTGGAAAACTTCTGTCCTCACCAAGCCATATTCTAAAAACAAGAACCATCACACAGTAAATGGATGCTTCATCCCTGATTTTTAGCCCAAGTTCCCTGTGGCTCTAGAGAATTCTGCCTGGCTCCTCTGCCTCTGAGCTCCTCCTCCGTCCTGTGCTCAGCTTATCCTTCAACTTTCTCTTTCCCAAACACCCAAGTGCAGCCCAATAACTAGACCGAGCCTCTGGTACTTGGCGACATGGAGCAGGGCTGCTTCCCTGACCATGGTTTGAGAGCAACCACCATAGAATCCAGTGCCGGCCAGAGAGCTTCCATCAGCTCTGCCAGGGTACAGATAGCCATGGATTTTTCTTTCAATACTGCTTTCTCTAAGCCTTCTCTGTAGGTCACTGTAGGAGTAGAAGCCACTGTTCAGGGGCTCCCTTCCCCTCATACTTCCTCATGGAATTTCATATGGAAATTGTCCCAGTAAACTCACAGCATGCATGGTCCCAACTCCCTTGTCCAGTTGTGCATATACGTTCCCCAGTGTCCCTTTACCCAGCACCTCTGGCAGGGACTCACATCTCTTCCCCTTCCTCTCCTCCCACCACCCAATGCCTCCCTAATGGAAAATCCAAGCATTATTATTGCTCTTCTGGGGGCATCATTAATGCATTATTATTGCTATTCTTACCTGTGTAAATATCCTTACCCAGCTCTATAGACCATTTTTTGGTATGGGAGCAGAGAGCTGACACCCTCCCATTCTGCAGTCCTGGATGAAATCTTGGCATCTCCCTGAAACAGTTCCTAATCCCAGCACAGGGCTTGGGGGCTTCAAAGTAGAGGAGACCACTGTGGACTGACCTCAAAGCAGATAATTTCAGATACAGCCAGACTTTCTGCTGTTCCCCAATTAACCTTTGCTTAGCGTCTTTTGTTCATTATCTTGCGCATCTCTCTGCCTTGAGTTTTGTTTTGTTTTTTGTTTTTTTTTTTTTGCCAGAGAACCCCTTCTTTTAATCAGTCTTTGCTGTGCAAGGCAGGGTGGGTGGGCTTTCCTGTCACACAACCAATGAACACATTTTTAACAAAGGGAGGCAGATGCTCAGTCAAAAAGCTGTAAAGATAATTATGCCCTCAAGGCCAGGGTCATGGAGCTGTTGCTAAGATTCACAAGTGACTTGGGAATTTCCTCAATAAAAGCTAATGTATTTCTGACCTGAGGAAGCAGCAAAGACTGTACCCCTTTGGCACTTAGATGATTTAGGCCAAGAAAGGAGATCCAGATTACCAGAATCTGCACAGTTCAACTTCCGCCTGATTAATGAGGAGTTTCAGTCAAATTAATTACCATGACTTAGAGCACAAGAGTGAGATAAAACATGTTGGAAGAAAAGCCACTTTTTAGTGATAATTAAGTGAGAGGAATTTTAACACATTACAAATCAGACAGTATGAATGCCAGAGCAGAGCTTGCAGAATCCTGGTGAAAACACATTTGCAAACATCTATGGAAGGAAGAGGTCTCTCCTGGCAGAAAGGGCGAGCAAGGTTGAGGGTTCCTGGATTTCTAATAATGTGAAAGCAGAACTACCATGTAGTATGTGATCCCACTCTAGGTAGAAATTTTTATTAGACTTAGTAGCTAATGAAATTTAGTTCTAGAATTTACACACACATACACACACCCACACATGTACACACATGCTTGCATGACACATATACCACACACGCGTGCACACACACACACACTACCTCTGCTTTAGAGTCAGCATAATGAAAAATCATGTATAAGCAATAGTACACAAGGTGATTCACTTCTTGGGAAAAACGCAACTTGTAAGTTAAGCTTGAAGGATAGGCTCTCTCTACCAGGTCTGCAATCATGATTTCTTCCTTCATATATATGAACAGATCAGTTTCCTCTTTTGAATATCAGTTGAAAGAAAATCCTACATTTTATTTTATTTATTTTTTTAACATCTTTATTGGAATATAATTGCTTTACAATGATGTGTTAGTTTCTGCTGTATAACAAAAGTGAATCAGCTATACGTATATATATATATTCCTATATCCCTTCCCTCTTGGATCTCTCGCCTGCCCTCCTTACCCCACCCCTCTAGGTGGACACAAAGCACGGAGGTGATCTCCCTGTGCTATGTGGTTGCTTCCCACTAGCTATCTATTTTATATTTGGTAGTGTATATATGTCCATGCCACTCTCTTACTTCATCCCAGCTTACACTTCCCACTCCCCATGTCCACAAGTCCATTCTCTACATCTGCGTCTTTATTCCTGTCCTGCCCCTAGGTTCTGCAGAAGGATTTTTTTTTTAATTCCACATATATGTGTTAGCATATGGTATTTGTTTTTCTCCTTCTGGCTTACTTCACTATGTATGCCACTCTTTAAGTCCATTGAACTCACTACAAATAACTCAATTCCATTTCTTTTTAGGGCTGAGTAATATTCCATTGTATATATGTGCCAAATCTTCTTTATCCTTTCATCTGTTGATGGACACTTCGGATTTTCCATGCCCTGGCTATTGTAAATAGAGCTGCAATGAATATTGTGGTACATGACTGTTTTTGAATTATGGATTCCTCAGGGTATATGCCCAGAAGTGGGATTGCTGGGTCCTATGGTAGTTCTATTTTTAGTTTTTTAAGGAACCTCCATGCTGTTCTCCATAGTGGCTGTATCAATTTACATTCCCACGAACAAGGCAGGAGGGTTCCCTTTTCTCCACACTCTCGCCAGTGTTTATTGTTTGTAGATTTTTTCATGATGGCCATTCTGACCAGTATGAGGTGATATCTCATTGTAGTTTTGATATGCATTTCTCTAATAACTAGTGATGTTCAGCATTCTTTCACGTGTTTGTTGGCTATCAGTGTATCTTCTTTGGAGAAATGTCTATTTACCTCTTCTGCCCGTTTTCGGATTGGATTGTTTGTTTTTTTGATATTGAGCTACATGGACTGCTTGTATACTTTGAAGATTAATCATTTATCAGTTGCTTCGTTTGCAAATATTTTCTCCATTCTGAGGGTTGTCTTTTTTCATTGTTTATGGTTTCCTTTGCTGTGCAAAAGCTTTTAAGGTTCATTAGTTCCCATTGGTTTCTTTTTGTTTCTTTTTCCATTTCTCTAGGAGGTGGGTCCAAAAGGATCTTGCTGTGATTTATGTCATAGAGTATTCTGCCTATGTTTTCCTCTAAGAGTTGATAGTTTCTGGCCATACCTTAAGGTCTTTAATCCATTCTGAGTTTATTTTTGTGTATGGTGTTAGGGAGTGTTCTAATTTCATTCTTTTAGCTGTCCAGTATTCTCAGCACCACTTATTGAAGAGGCAGTCTTTGCTCAATTGTATATTCTTGGTCCCCCTATCAGAAATAAGTTGACCATCTGTGGACTTTCTGCAGGGTTTTTATCATAAATAGGTGTTGAATTTTTCGAAAGCTTTCTCTGCACCTATTGAAATGATCATATGGTTTTTCTCTTTAATTTGGTAATATGGTGGATCACATTGATTGATTTGCATATATTGAAGAATCCTTGCATTTCTGGATAAACCCCACTTGATCATGGTGTATGATCCTTTAAATGTGCTATTGGATTCTGTTTGCTAGTATTTTGTTGAGGATCTTTGCATCTATGTTCATCAGTGATATTGGCCTGTAGTTTTCTTTCTTTGTGACATCTTTGTCTGGTTTTGGTATCAGGGTGATGTTGGCCTCGTAGAATGAGCTTAGGATTGTTCCTCCCTCTGCTGTATTTTGGAAGAGTTTCAGAACAATAGCTATTAGCTCTTCTCTAAATGTTTGATAGAATTTGACTGTTAAGCCATCTGGTCCTGGGCTTTTGCTTGTTGGAAGATTTTAATCACAGTCTCAATTTCAGTGCT
Organism: Neophocaena asiaeorientalis asiaeorientalis; assembly: GCF_003031525.2. Classification (NCBI taxonomy): domain Eukaryota; kingdom Metazoa; phylum Chordata; class Mammalia; order Artiodactyla; family Phocoenidae; genus Neophocaena; species Neophocaena asiaeorientalis. The sequence goes on along the minus strand of NW_020175675.1, from coordinate 2,046,180 downwards.
TGTGCTGTTTATATTTTGTATTTCTTCCTGGTTCAGTCTCAGAATGTTTTCTAAGAATTTGTCTATTTCTTCCAGGTTGTCCATTTTATTGGCATAGAGTTGCTTGCAGTAATCTCTCATGATCCTTTGTATTTCTGCAGTGTCAGTTGTTACTTCTCCTTTTTCATTTCTAATTCTATTGATTTGAGTCTTCTCCCTTTTTTTCTTGAGGATTCTCATTAATGGTTCATCAATTTTGTTTATCTTCTCTAAGAACCAGCTTTTAGTTTATTGATCTTTGCTATAATTTAATTCATTTCTTTTTCATTTATTTCTGATCTATTCTTTATGGTGTCTTCTGCTAACTTTGGGAGTTTTTTGTTCTTCTTTCTCTAACCGTTTTAGCTGTAAGATTAGGTTGTTATTTGAGATGTTTCTTGCTTTTTGAGGTAGGATTGTATTGCTATAAACTTCTCTCTCATAACAGCTTTTGCTGCATCCCATAGGTTTTGGCTCATCATGTTTTCATTGTCATTGTTTTCTACGTATTTTTTGATTTCCTCTTTCATTTCTTCAGTGATTTCTTGGTTATTTAGTAGGGTATTGTTTCACCTCCATGTGTTTGTATTTTTTACAGATTTTTTCCTGTAGTTGATATCTAGTCTCATAGCATTATGGTAGGAAAAGACACTTGATATGATTTCAATTTTCTTAAATTTACTAAGGCTTGATTTGTGACCCAAGTCGTGATCTATCCTGGAGAATATTACATCAGTATTTGATAAGAAAATGTATTCTGTTGTTTTTGGATGGAATGTCCTAGAAATATCAATTAAGTCCATCTTGTTTAATGTATCCTTTAAAGCTTGTGTTTTCTTATTCATTTTCATTTTGTATGATCTGTCCATTGGTGACAGTGGAGTGTTAAAATTCCCTACTAATATTGTGTTACTGTTGATTTCCCCTTTTATGGCTGTTAGCATTTGCTTTATGCTTTGAGGTGTTCCTATGTTGGGTGCATAAATATTTACAATTGTTATACCTTCTTCTTGGATTGATCCCTTGGTCATTATGAAGTGTCCTTCTTTATCTCTTGTAATAGTCTTTATTTTAAAGTCTATTTTGTCTGATATAAGAATTGCTACACTAGCTTTCTTTTGATTTCCATTTGCATGGAATATCTTTTTCCGTCACCTCAATTTCAGTCTGCATGTTTCCTTAGGTCTGAAGTGGGTCTCTTGAAGACAGCATATATATGTGTCTCATTTTTGTACCCATTCAGTCTATGTCTTTTGGTTGGAGCATTTAATCCATTTACATTTAAGGTAGTTATCGATATGTTTGTTCCCATTACAATTTTCTTAATTGTTTAGGGTTTGTTATTGTAGGTCTTTTCCTTCTCTTCTGTTTTCTGCCTAGAGGATTTCCTCTACTATTTGTTGTAAAACTGGTTTCTTGATGCTGAATTCTCTTAACTTTTGATTGTCTGTAAAGATTTTTATTTCTCTGTCAAATCTTAATGAGATCCTTGCTGTGTAGAGTAATCTTAGTAATAGGTTTTTCATTTTCATTCTTTTAAATATGTCCTGCCACACTCTTCTGACTTGCAGAAGTTCTGTTGAAAGATCAGCTGTTAACCTTATGGGGATTCCTTTGTATGTTATTTGTTGCTTTTCCCTTGCTGATTTTAATTTTTATTTTTTTATTTAATTTTTGATCATTTCATTAATATGTGTCTTCATGTGTTTCTCTTTGGATTTATCCTGTATGAGACTCTCTGAATTTGCTGGGAGGTGGGATTGATTATTTCCTTTCCCAGGAATATTTGGGAAGTTTTCAACTATAATCTCTTCAAATATTTTCTCCGTTCCTTTCTTTTCCTTTTCTTCTTCTGAGACCCCTATAATTTGAATGTTGGTATGTTTAATGTTTTCCCAGAGGTTCCGGATAGTGTCCTCAATTCTTTTCATTCTTTTTTCTTTATTCTGCTCTGTGGTAGCTATTTCCACTATTTTATCTTCCAGGTCACTTTTCCTTTCTTCTGTGTCAGTTATTCTGCTATTGATTCCTTCTAGAGAATTTTTAATTTCATTTACTGTGTTGTTCATCATTTTTTGTTTGCTGTTTAGTTCTTCTAGGTCATTGTTAAATGTTTCTTGTATTTTCTCCATTCTATTTCCAAGATTTTGGATCATCTTTACTATCATTACTCTGAATTCTTTTTCATGTAGACTGTCTGTTTCCTCTTCATTTGTTTTGTCTGGTGGGTTTTTACCTTGCTCTTTCATCTGCTGTGTATATCTCTGTCTTCTCATTTTGCTTAACTTACTGTGTTTGGGGTCTCCTTTTTGCAGGCTGTATGTTTGTAGTTCATGTTGTTTTTGGTGTCTGTCCCCAGTGGCTATGGTTGGTTCAGTGGATTGTGTAGGCTTCCTGGTGGAGGAGACTAGTGCCTGTGTTCTGGTGGTTGAGGCTGGATCTTGTCTTCCTGGTGGGCAGGACCGTGTCCGGTGGTGTGTTTGGGGGAGTCTGTGAACTTTTTATTGTTTTAGGCAGCCTCTCTGCTAATTGGTGGGGTTGTGTTCCTGTCTTGCTAGTTGTTTGGCATGTGGTGTCAAGCCCTGGAACTTGCTAGTAGCTGAGGAGAGCTGGGTTTTAGCATTGAGATGGAAATCTCTTGGAAAGCTCTGGCCGATTGATATTACATTGGGCTGGAAGTTCTCTCGTGGACCATTGTCCTGAACTCAGGTCTCCCACCTCAGAGGCTCAGTTCTGACACCCAGCAGGAGCACCAAGACCCTGCCAGCCACGTGGCTCAGAAGAAAAGGGAGAGGAAAAAAAGTAATAAAATAAATTATTAAAATAAAAAAAATTTAAATATTAAAAAATAAAAACGTAATTTAAAAAAAAAAAGAAAGAAGAGAGCAACCAAACCAATGAACAAATCCAGCGATGATAACAAGTGTTAAAAACTATACTAAAAAAAGAAACAGACAGAAAGTACCCTAGGGCAAATGGTAAAAGCTAACCTATAGAGACAAAATCACACAAAGAACATACACACTCACAAAAATAGAAAAAGAGAGCAAAATATACATATATAAAAGAAGAAAGGAATAGAGCAACCAAATCAATAAACAAATCTACCAATTATAATAAACTCTAACTATTAAACTAAGGTAAACATAAAACTAGAAACAAATTATATGCAGAGAGCCAACCCGAAGTCTACAGTTGCTCCCAAAGTCCACCGCCTCAACTTTAGGATGATTCGTTGTTTATTCATGTATTCCACAGAGGCAGGGTACATCAAGTTGACTGTGGAGATTTAATCCTTTGCTCCTGTGGCTGCTTGGAGAAATTCCCTTTCTCTTCCCTGTTTGCACAGCTCCTGAGGTTCAGCTTTGGATTTGGCCCTGTCTCTGAATGTAGGTCACCCTCTGGCATCTGTTCTTTGCCCAGACAGGAGGGGGTTAAAGGAGCAGCTGATTACAGGGCTCTGGCTCACTTAGCCCAGGGGGGATAGAGGGGTACAGAATGCGGGGTGAGCCTGAGGTGGCAGAGGCTGGTGTGATGTTGCAACAGCCTGAGGTGCACCGTGTGTTCTCCCAGGAAAATTGTCCCTGGGTCACGGAACCCTGGCAGTGGTGGGCTGCACAGACTCCTGAGAGGGGAGGTGTGGATAGTGACCTGTGCTTGCACACAGGCTTCTTGGTGGCTGCAGCAGCAGGCTTAGCGTTTCATGCCCGTCTCTGGTGTCTGTGCTGATACCTGCAGCTCGTGCCTGTCTCTGGAGCTCGGTTAGGTGGTGCTCTGAATCCCCTCTCCTTGTACACCCCCAAACAATGGTCTCTTACCTCTTCGGCAGGTCCAGACATTTTCCCAGACACTAGCCCCCTTCAGGAAGTGCAATCCGAGTTCTTTCCCTGAGATCTGACCTCCGAAGCCTGAGCCTCAGCTCCCAGCCCCCAGCCATCCAGGCAGGTGAGCAGACAAGCCTCTCAGACTGGTGAGTGCTGGTCGACACCAATCCTCTGTGCAGGAATATCTCCGCTTTGCCCTCTGCACCCCTGTTGCTGTGCTCTCCTCTGTGGCTCTGAAGCTTCCCTCCTGCCACCTCCAGTCTCTGCCAGTGAAGGGGTTCCTAGTGTGTGGAAACTTTTTCTCCTTCACAGCTCCCTCTCAGAGGTGCAGGTCCCATCCCTATTCTTTTGTCTCTGTTTTTTCTTTTTTCTTTTGCCCTACTCAGGTACATGGGGTGTTTCTTGCCTTTTGGGAGATCTGAGGTCTTCTGCCAGCGTTCAGTAGGTGTTCTGTAGGAGTTGTTCCACTAGATGTATTTTTATTGGATTTGTGAGGAGGAAGGTGATCTTTACACCTTACTCCTCTGCCATCTTGAAGCCACTCAGTCATACATTTTTAAATTGTAAGGGAAGGATAAAACCCTTTCCCTTATCCTTCTCAGCTGGGGCCTTGCCAATTAATCTGACAAATGACAGATGATGCTTAGAAAAACAAACAGAATTTATGAATGCATCACACTTATATGTGAGCCCTCAGTGATGAGTAACTGAAAGTTTTGTTAGAACTTGGGCTAACATAGCCTCTTAACAAAGAATGACAAATTTGTATAGAGATGACAAGATACAGGAAAAGGTTATCAGGATTTTAGGGGTGGCAGATATAGAAATGTAAATATATGAGGGGAATTAATGGAAGATAAGATTCATCTTAGTAACTTTTGTCACCTAGAATCCTTTCCTCCTCTCTCTGAGCTGATAAGATTCTCTGATGGAATAAAACTCTAAGCCTGCTTTTACACAAATGGTGAGGAGGGCAGAGACTTTTTTTGGTGTCTGCTGTTTCTCAATTGTCTCCAGCTCAAAATAGTCCTTATGCTAAAGTGGTACATTTCAGAATGGCATGTTCTGATCTCCTATAAAATTTAAGATTCATGTTTAACCTGGAAGTGTGCTCATTTCACATAAGATTCATGGGGAGTGAGAGATGTAAGTAGTAGGTTCATCTTTCACTTCCCCTGATGTTCCTGGGGCAGACATACTCTGTGTGGAAAGAGGGCAGAGCAATCCTGCTGGGGTGCTCTCTGCTGCCCTTGGGTTTAGTTACTGTGTAATTTTCATTGAATTCACAATCAATTCACATATGAATCTACTGTATTAACTGGTGGCATATCCTGGTAATTTTGGGGACTTTATTAATTTACTATTTTTAAGCATGACTGGACCCACAGAAGTTCTACTCTACAGCTCCTGAGTATGAAATGGAATTTTAGAGACTCTAAGGAGAACTGATTTGCAGCATTTTGCAGTATTGCTTTCAAATGCACATAACTTATATTGAGGAGGAAACTAACAATCTAGAAAATAAATTCTGATTTAACACTTCTGAGTGTAACATCTGTCCAAGAGCTCTTCAAAGGCAGGTTTGCATTTGTGATTTTATATTTCCTGCCTTCTTTTTTTTTCTTGCAGTACATGGGCCTCTCACTGTTGTGGTCTCTCCTTCTGCAGAGCACAGGCTCCGGACACGCAGGCTCAGTGGCCATGGCTCACGGGCCCAGCCGCTTCGCGGCATGTGGGATCTTCCTGGACCGGGGCATGAACCCGTGTCCCCTGCATCGGCAGGCAGACTCTCAACTACCGCGCCAGCCGGGAAGCCCTCCCTGCCTTCTTTATACATCACAGGACTTCAGTGGGGGCCCGGGAACTGCAGGCAGTGACAGTCAACAAGTTTACATTCCAACCAGCAACTTAGAAGCTCAACATAGAGACTCAGAAGAACCTCAGTGGTTGATTATCTCTGTAGAATCTTTAGGTTTTTAATTACCTTAGTGTCTGATCAGGAGAAATTGATGGCAGTGAAGATTTTCTCTTTGCATTTCCAAAGCAGATGAGGCATCATCCTGCTAGATTTCATTGAAATTATATCTGAGAAGCTCCTCTTCAGGATTTCCCGAATCAAGGAAGAACGGCACTGAGTTGTGCGTTCTCCATCTAAGCAGCGATGCTTGGGGCCTTGCAAGTCCCATCATAACAAAACGTGAATATACAGAGGCTCTGGATGGGACGGGGGCTTTGTGGCTTCCTTGAAAAGCAGGCCACTGAAGTCTATGATAACCTATAGATTAACAAATGCATTGTGCTTTGGACCTAAATTTCATACTTAGTTAACCAAACTAACTTAACAGAACTGAGCAAGCACTATCATTGTGGTAATCTGGATACCCACCTTTCAGCCCTCCTTTTTGTCTAGGGCAGCCCTGGCCTTACATCAGCCCTCCCTGCACATGCACTCTACTTGCAGGGACTCTAGAACAAGATGAAACCCCTGGGATCCCCTGAGGACTTAGAGTGGAAGCTACCGTATTTACAATGGAGTGAGCATTCTGTGGTCCAATGCAGGAGCTGGACCAAGGGGAAATGGATGTTTCCCATCCAAGAAAATAATTTGTTAGCCACATACATCTCTGAGCAAGTTCTGAGTAACACATACATCTCTGAACAAGTGCTGAGAAACAATTTGTCTTTAAATATCTATTTAATTTTCCTCCAGTATCTGCTCCATATTTCCAGCAGGTACCAAAGCTTTGAAATTTCTTGCCTTGAGAATTTTGGCCTGGAAGAGAGGCAGCCTTTGGCAGCCTACCTTGAGCATAAGCCTCAGCCAGAGAGGAGATTACACATGCAAGACATTCTAAATGGGTGAGGGGGAAAGAGATCAGCTGAGAAGCAGAGAGGGGCCTGGGAATTCTTCAGTATCAACAGCACTTGCATTTTTTTCTGCACCTCTTGGGAGAGACGGTGAGATCTCACAGATGCTGAAGCTATGGTGGGCTTAGGGAGTCAGGGCACTAAGAATGGGGTCCCCAGCCTCAGGAAAGATTATAATGGCCCACAAAAAAGAGCTCTGGGATTTAATTGACTAATGAAAGCTTTCATAATGCTGATGCCTACAGCAACTAAGATATATTGGAGGTAGTAATACATGTGCATTGTATTGTAATACATGTGCATATAATGCCTGGCACATGATAACCAATCAATATATGTCAAAAGTCACTGCTTTTTTCCCTCTACAATAACTATATGTCACCTATGATTTTTAGTCCTTTAAACCTCATCATCATAGTCATTCTAATCATCACTACTAAATGATGCCTTTGAATGTTCAAATTTCTAACCATCTAAGAAATATCATGACATATTTCAAATGTTTGTTTGAATCAGGATCAACATTGGGTGAATACATTGTGATTGGTGTCCCTTAAATCTATTTTAAGTTATAGATTCCCCCATCTTTATCTCTCTTGGTTTCTTGTTTATGCTTTTTGTCTTTTATAGTAAACTGAGTAATTTTTTTTAACATTTATATTGGAGTATAATTGCTTTAAAATGGTGTGTTAGTTTCTGCTTTATAACAAACTGAATCAGTTATACATATACATATGTTCCCATATCTCTTCCCTCTTGCGTCTCCCTCCCTCCCACCCTCCCTATCCCACCCCACTAGGTGGTCACAAACCACCTAGCTGATCTCCCTGTGCTATGTGGCTGCTTCCCACTAGCTATCTATTTTACGTTTGGTAGTGTATATATGTCCATGCTACTCTCTCACTTTGTCACAGCTTACCATTCCCCCTCCCAATATCCTCAAGTCCATTCTCTAGTATGGCTGTGTCTTTATTCCCGTCTTACGCCTAGGTTCTTCATGAACTTTTTTTTTTTGTCTTAGATTCCATATATATATGTTAGCATATGGTATTAGTTTTTCTCTTTCTGACTGTATGACAGACTCTAGGTCCATCCACCTCACTACAAATAACTCAATTTCATTTACTTTTATGGCTGAGTAATATTCCATTGTATATATGTGCCACATCTTCTTTATCCATTCATCTGTTGATGGACACTTAGGTTGCTTCCAGGTCCTGGCTATTGTAAATAGAGCTGCAATGAACATTTTGGTACATGACTTTTTTTGAATTATGGTTTTCTCAGGGTATATGCCCAGTAATGGGGTTGCTGAGTCGTATGGTAATTCTATTTTTAGTTTTTTTAGGAACCTCCATACTTTTCTCCATAGTGGCTGTATCAATTTACATTCCACCAACAGTGCAAGAGTGTTCCCTTTTCACCACACCCTCTCCAGCATTTATTGTTTCTAGATTTTTTGATGATGGCCATTCTGACCAGTGTGAGGTGATACCTCATTGTAGTTTTGATTTGCATTTCTCTAATGATTAGTGATATTGAGCATTCTTTCATGTGTTTGTTGGCAAACTGTATATCTTCTCTGGAGAAATGTCTATGTAGGTCTTCTGCCCATTTTTGGATTGGGTTGTTTGTTTTTTTGTTATTGAGGTGCATGCGCTGCTTGTAAATTTTGGAGATTAATCCTTTGTCAGTTGCTTCATTTTCAAATATTTTCTCCCATTCTGAGGGTTGTCTTTTGATCTTGTTTATGGTCTCCTTTGCTGTGCAAATGCTTTGAAGTTTCATTAGGTCCCATTTGTTTTTATTTCTATTTCTCTAGGAGGTGGGTCAAAAAGGATCTTGCTGTGATTTATGTCATAGAATGTCCTACTTATGTTTTCCTCTAAGAGTTTTATAGTATACGGCCTTAAATTTAGGTCTTTAATCCATTTTGAGTTTATTTTTGTGTATGGTGTTACGGAGTGTTCTAATTTCATACTTTTACATGTACCTGTCCAGTTTTCCCAGCACCACTTACTGAAGAGGCTGTCTTTTCTCCATTATATATTCTTGCCACCTTTATCAAAGATAAGGTGACCAGGCATGCGTGTGGGTTTATCTCTGGGCTTTCTATCCTGTTCCATTGGTCTATATTTCTGTTTTTGTGCCACTACCATACTGTCTTGATTACTGTAGCTTTGTAGTATAGTCTGAAGTCAGGGAGCCAGATTCCTCCAGATCCATTTTTCATTCTCAAGATTAATTTGGCTATTGTCAAGATTAATCTGGCTATTTGAGGTCTTTTGTGTTTCCATACAAATAGTGAAATTTTTTGTTCTAGTTTTCTGAAAAATGCCAGTGGTAGTTTGATAGGGATTGTATTGAATCTGTAGATTCCTTTGGGTAGTAGACTCATTTTCACAGTGTTCACTCTTCCAATCCAAGAACATAGTGTATCTCTCCATCTGTTTGTATCATCTTTAATTTCTTTCATCAGTGTCATAATTTTCTGCATACAGGTCTGTTGTCTCCTTAGGTAGGTTTATTCCTAGGTATTTTATTATTTTTGTTGCAATGGTAAATGGGAGTGTTTCCTTAATTCTCTTTCAGATTTTTTGACTTTAATGTATAGGAATGCAAGAGATTTCTGTGCATTAATTATGTATCTGCTAATTTACCAATTTCATTGATTAGCACTAATAGTTTTCTGGTAGCAACTTTAGGAATCTCTACGTATAGTATCATGTCATCTGCAAACAGTGACAGATTTACTTCTTCTTTTCTGATTTGGATTCCTTTTATTTCTTTTTCTTCTCTGATTGCTGCGGCTAAAACTTCCAAAACTATGTTGAATAATAGTGGTGAGAGTGGGCAACCTTGTCTTGTTCCTGATCTTAGTGGAAATGGTTTCAGTTTTTCACCATTGAGGATGCTGTTGCCTGTGGGTTTGACATATATGACCTTTATTATTTTGAGGTAAGTTTCCTCTATGCCTACTTTCCGGAGGGTTTTTATCATAAATTGATGTTGAATTTTGTCGAAAGCTCTTTCTGCATCTACTGAGATGATCAAATGCTTTTTCTCCTTCAGTTTGTTAATATGGTTTACCACATTGACTGATTTGCATATATTGAAGAATCCTTGCATTTCTGGATAAACCGCACTTGATCATGGTGTATGATCCTTTAAATGTGCTATTGGATTCTGTTTGCTAGTATTTAGTTGAGGATCTTTGCATCTATGTTCATCAGAGTTATTGGCCTGTAGTTTTCTTTCTTTGTGACTTCTTTTCGGGTTTTGGTATCAGGGTGATGCTGGCCTCGTAGAATGAGCTTGGGATTTTTCCTCCCTCTGCTGTATTTTGGAAGTGTTTCAGAAGGATAGGTTTTAGCTCTTCTCTAAATATTTGATAGAATTTGACTGTGAAGCCATCTGGTCCTGGGCTTTTGTTTGTTGGAAGATTTTTAATTGCAGTGTAAATTTCAGTGCTCGTGATTGGTCTCTTCATATTTTCTATTTCTTTCTGGTTCAGTTGTGGCAGGTTGTGCTTTTCTAAGAATTTGTCCATTTCTTCCAGGTTGTCCATTTTATTGGCATAGAGTTGCTTTTAGCAATCTCTCATGATCCTTTGTATTCCTGCAGTGTCAGTTGTTACCTCTCCTTTTTCATTTCTAATTCTATTGATTTGAGTCTTCTCCCTTTTTTCTTGATGAGTCTGGCTAATGGTTTATCAATTTTGTTTATCTTCTCAAAGAGCCAGCTTTTAGTTTTATTGATCTTTGCTATTGTTTCCTTCATTTCTTTTTCATTTATTTTTTTTCTGATCTTTATGATTTCTCTCCTTCTGCTAACTTTAGGGGTTTTTGTTCTTCTTTCTCTAATTGCTTTACATGGAAGGTTAGGTTGCTTATTTGAGATGTTTCTTGTTTCTTGCTGTTGGATTGTATTGCTATAAACTTCCCTCTTAGAATGGCTCTTCCTGAATCCCACTGGTTTTGGGGCATCATGTTTTCATTGTCATTTGTTTCTAGGTAGTTTTTGGTTTCCCCTTTGATTTTTTCAGTGATCTCTTGGTTATTTAGTATGTACTCTTTCGCCTCCATGTGTTTGTGTTTTTTACAGATTTTTTCCTGTAATTGATATCTATTCTCATAGTGTTGTGGTCGTAAGACATACTTGATATGATTTCAATTTTCATAAATTTACCAAGGTTTGATTTGTGACCCAAGATATGATCTATCCTGGAGAATGTTCCATGAGCACTTGAGAAGAAAATGTATTCTGTTGTTTTTGGATGGAATGTCTTATAAATATCAGTTAAGTCCATGTTGTTTAATGTATCATTTAAAACTTGTGTTTCCTTATTTATTTTCATTATAGGTGATCTGTCCATTGGTGAAAATGGGGTGTTAAAATCTTCTACTATGTTGTGTTACTATCAATTTCCCCTCTTATGGCTCTTAGTATTTGCCTTATGTATCGAGGTGCTCCTATGTTGGGTGAGTAAATATTTACAATTGTTATATCTTCTTCAATTAATCCCTTGATCATTATGTAGTGTCCCACTTTGTCTCTTGTAATAATCTTATTTTAAATAAAGGCTATTCTGTCTGATATGAGAATTGCTACTCCATCTTTCTTTTGATTTCCAATTTACATGGAATATCTTTTTCCATCCCCTCACTTTCAGTATGTATGTGTCCCTAGGTCTGAAGTGGGTCTCTTGTAGACAGCATATATAGAGATCTTGTTTTTGTATCCATTCAGTCAGTCAGTATCTTTTGGTTGGAGCATTTAATCCATTTACATTTATGGTAGTTTTCAATATGTTTGTTCCTATTACCATTTTCTTAATTGTTTTGGGTTTGTTATTATGGGTCTTTTCCTTCTCTTCTGTTTCCTGCCTAGAGAAGTTCCTTTAGCATTTGTTGTCAAGCTGCTTTCCTGATGCTGAATTCTCTTAGCTTTTGCTAGTCTGTAAAGATTTTTATTTCTCTGTCAAATCTGAATGAGATCCTTGTTGTGTAGAGTAATCTTGGTTGTAGTTTTTTCCCTTTCATCACTTTAAATATGTCCTGCCACACTCTTCTGACTTGCCGAGTTTCTGCTGAAAGATCAGCTGTTAACCTTATGGGGATTCCCTTGTATGTTATTTGTTGCTTTTCCCTTGCTGCTTTTAATATTTTTTCTTTGTATTTAATTTTTGATAGTTTGATTAATATGTGTCTTGGTGTGTTTCTCCTTGGACTTATCCTGTGTGGGACTTTCTGTGCTTCCTGGACTTGATTGACTATTTCCTTTCCCATATTAAGGAAATTTTCAACTATAATCTCTTAGAATATTTTCTCAGTCCTTTTCCTTGTCTTCTTCTTTTGGGACCCCTATAATTTGAATGTTGGTGTGTTTAATGTTGTCCCAGAAGTCTCTGAGACTGTCCTCAATTCTTTTCATTCTTTTTTTCTTTTTTCTTCTCTGTGGTAGTTATTTCCACTATTTTATCTTCCAGGTCATTTGTTCATTCTTCTGCCTCAGTTATTCTACTCTTGATTCCTTCTAGAGAATTTTTTATTTCATTTTTTTGTTGTTCATCACTGTTTGTTTACTCTTTTGTTCTTCTAGGTCCTTGTTAAACATTTCTTGTATTTTCTACATTCTATTTCCAAGATTTTGAATCATCTTTACTACCATTACTCTGAATTCTTTTTCAGGTAGACTGCATATTTCTTCTTCATTTGTTTGTTCTGGTGGGTTTTTACCTTGTTCCTTCATCTGCTGTGTATTTCTCTGTCTTCTCATTTTGCTTATCTTATTGTGTTTGGGGTCTACTTTTTGCAGGCTGCAGGTTCACTGTCCCCTTGTTTTTCAATTCTGCCCCCAGTGGTAAGGATTTTTCAGTGAGTTCTGTAAGCTTCCTGGTGGCAGAGCCTTGTGCCTGTGTCCTGGTGGATGAGGCTGGATCTTGTTTTTCTGGTAGGCAGGACCATGTCCAGTGGTGTGTTTTGGGGTGTCTGTGAACTCATTATGATTTTAGGTAGACTGTCTGCTGATGGGTGGGGTTGTATTCCTGTCGCGCTAGTTCTTTGACATGGGGTGTCCAGCACTGGAGCTTGCTGGTCATTGAGTGGAGCTGGGTCTAAGCATTGAGATGGATATCTTTGGGAGAGCTCTCGTCTATTGATATTACGAGAGCCCAGGAGGTCTCTGCTGGACCAGTGTCCTAAACTCGACTCTCCCACCTCAGAGGATCAGGCCTGACACCCGGCCAGAGCACCAAGAACCATCAGCTGCACAGCCAGGAACATGGGGATTTTCTTGCCTTTTGGGATATCTGAGGTCTTCTGCTAGCGTTCAGTAGGTGTTCTATAGCAGTTGTTACACATGTAGCTATATTTTTGATGTATTTGTGGGGAGGAAGGTGATGATCACGTGTTATTCCTCCACCATCTTGAAGGGCCTCCCTCATTGTGGTTTTGATTTAAGTTTTATCAGTAATTTAACTGTTGCATTTAGAATAGACTATGGGTAACATGACCAGTTGGGAGGCTGTGAGTCTGTTCCAGAGCAGGTGTGATGGTTTCTTTCAGCTTTTCAATTTTATAATTATGTGTTCATTTATGTGAAATGGGCCATGTGACTTAAGCTCTTGGACCCTCACTTTCCTTATCTATGGAATATGGATACAAATACCTACATCCTAGAGCTGTTGTAATACATAAAGAAGATGAAGTACCTCACATATAGTAAGCTTGCATCTAATACATAGTATTTCTGTCGTTATTCACTTAAAGTTGCAATAACTAGCACACCTAATGTTTAATTTTGGAAAACAATTCACATGAAAAATACTTGAACAGTAAATTAATATTGATAGTTATTTTGTTAACTCAAGCATTGTATTAAACCAACAATACTAGACTTACACATAATTAATTGATAAATCTTAGCCACAATTTTGATACTTAAAACACTGAAGTACTTAAATATCTATGAATAGTAATTTATGTAGTCTTTTTTGCAAAAAATAATTTTATTTGCATCTCTCTTTACCAGGGTAATATTAATAAAAGATGAACAAAAGTGATAAACTCCTCAACAATATTTCTTTTGAGGCAATTATTATATTTTTAAGATTTAAAATATATGATGTTTTTAGGTTTATTTAAGATGGGGAGTGGAAATGATTCATTTGTCCTACTTCTAGAAAGCAACAAATCACTACCCAAAAGCATAAAAACAGGGGAAATCAACATATTCAAAAAAGTTTCAGTTATGCAAGATAAATAATTTCTAGACATCAGCTGTACAACATACCTATAAGTTACGAATACTGTATTGTGCACTGAAAATTTTAAGAAAATAGATCTCAAGTGCTGTCACTACAAAAAAATTAAAAAATGAAAAAGGGGGACAGGAGGAAACTTTTGCAGGTGATGGATAGGTTTATTTCCTTGATTGTGGTGATGGTTTCATGGGTGTATGCATATGTTCAAACTTATCCAACTGTACACATTAAATATGTGCAGTTTTTCATATATCAATTACACCTAAATAAAGCTGTTAAATAAATAAATACTTCAATTCAAAATAAAAAACCAAAAAAAATTCCAATAAAGTAGGAAACAGTTACAACAAAACCCCAAATATAAAAAGTAAGGAGTATCTATGAAATTTGGACCAAATTTAAGGTTTACACTCTTAGAGCATGCATTTTCGTAGATCAGGACTAATAATTGTGCATATATGAGCATCTAAAACCTTGATTCCTTAATTGAAATTGCAAGATCTGAAAAAAAAAAAAAAAAGAAATTGCAAGGTCTGGAGCATCTCTTATCCCTGAATTTCAAAGCACCAAGGAAGAAGAGCTGAATAAGGAATCACACAAACACACTAACAAAGGAAAACTGCTGTAGGCAGGATGAAATAGATAAAATGGATGGCACTCAGCTCTGCAGCTGCTGATACTAGTCAGCTGGTATTGCCACTTACAAATATGCAGTGTATAGGAGCCAAAACCTGCTTACACATGAAGTATAAACTGCTAAGTGTTCAGAACACCAAGGACATAAAGTGTGCTTAGGTCTCCTGCACAGCAGAATGGATGAAGAAATAATCTGTTGTAACAATATAGAATTGAGATGTTTGATATGCCTCTGCCATTCCCTCCATACTACTTTCTATTCTACTTCTGAAAACACAGGCTCAGAAAGGCAACCCTTCTTTGAGTATGAGACAGAAAAGTACCACAGGGAGATAGAATCTTATGTGTTTATCCTTTAGCATAGACTAAATGTAAGAACCTGATACCCAAATACAATTCCTAGACACCCTCCAATGGGCCGCCCAGGCCATGCTTCTTCAGGGCCCACTGACCTATTTTACCATTTGGGCTACAGTCTTTTTAACCTCCCAGTTCACCTTTTAGAGCTTATAACAAAAACACCACCCCAGGCCAGAGGTGCCCATTGAAATTTTAGATGTGTAAAATGCTAGAGTCAACTAAAAAGTACACAGCCTTTGAGAGACAATTATTGACCTCTTATTGGGCTGTAGCAAATGCTGAGCACAGGTTCCATGGATATGAAATAATCTTAAAATCAAACACCCCAATCATGCTGTAGATCTGAACAAGTCTCAAATTGCTGTGTGGAGGCAGCTCAAGAATCTTCCATTATAAAGTAGAAATAGTACTTGCAACAGCAGGCAAGACTCAGCCTAGCCAGGTTTTTGCAATTCCATGGAAAGGTCTTGGGTGCCCTTCTGCCTCCCTGGCATCTTGCCCCTCTACTGCCTCTACTGACCCACTGGGAGCTGGGATATACAGACCTCTCCTCCCACACATGGGCCTGGTTCACTGATGGCTCCTCCTAATTAACTTCCATCTGGCTGCAATGGGGTGAACCTGCCCTCCAACATAAGAGAGACCTGTCCCTAACTGAGTGTGGGAAGGAGCACTCAGCACAGTGGACAGAGCTTCATGACCTAGGGAAGGCTCTCCCGGCTACCCAGCAAAAGGAGCCCTGATATATTTTCAGGCTGTACTATCCAGGCCCTACAAGACCACACCTATTCAACTTTTCTGAACACATGGCATCTGATAACAACCCAGTTATGAGACATGAAAAATCTCCATGCTCCATGTCACCCACAAGGTGCTGGGTCATTGAATGTTTTCATAGACAAGTAAAGGGCAGTCTTAAGTGATTGATAAAAGGAGACAAATAATCCCAACCCAGACTGCACATCTCAGGTGACCAGACTGGGGGCTCAATACAACAGTTCCCCAAAAAAGGACTTCTCATTTGAGCCACACATTGGATCAGACTGCCCCTCCCTTCCATCCTTCCCTTCCATTTTATGACCCTTGTTTAGAGTTTGTGACATCTTGGTCTCCATGTGAAGGCCCTGCAAGGGACTTCCATCCCCTTCCATCCCTTTCTAAGGACTCAAATGGAGCACTAAATGGCTTTTAAATAACAAAAAAATGAGAGGTTATAGAAACTCATTTAAAATCTTTTAAAAATTCAAATTGTTATGCTAAGCAATTCTTCAATATGATGTGTTTTTCTTTTTAAGTTATATAAAAATGTTTTTCTGTAAAACCTTTTTGTCCCTCTTACACACAACCCTTCCAAACAAAAAGTCCAAAAATATTAAAAATTAATTTAGAAACTTAATAAAGTTTTGATTGCTAAATAAGACACACCAATAATAACAACTAACACAAAATACTGACACTTAGAAAGATGTGGAGGAGGAAAAAATACTTTAATGATCTTTGCTTTTGTAGAGCCACTCTTGGAAGCTTTTCTCTCCTCCTTAAAAACCAAACCAAACCAAACTCCCTCTTCTGCCTTGAGTCTTTTAGATTCAGGCTGACGGCTGAGCCTATAGTCAACTTGATAACACTGACTGATACAGCAGATGATGACCCCGCTCTTGCATGTTCCACATAAAACACCTCCAAATGCTATCTATACTAGTGAGGTAGATAAACTGATGTCAGACAAACAGAACAGGCTCAAACTGACTGCCTCATGTGTGACTCTAAAACTAGAGACTAAAATATTCAGACTAGACAGAAAAGCCCAGGACAAGAGTTCCCATGACAAAAGGCCACATTAAAAACTGTGAACCTGGCTACCTAATTAATACATATCCTATCTGGGTTACCTTGACATTAAAAACTCTTTATTTCCAAAGAGAGGGTCCTGCTGTGACTTCTGGGATCAACTCCTTTTGTGTATACATGACTGTCATGACATCAATTAGCCCATGGGGACAGTCACATCAGAACCAACCTCCTGACCAGCTCAAGCTGGGACTGTATTATTGCCTTGGACCAAGTAATAAAGGTTCAAACAATAGAATTTTAAAAGCTGCCTAACTCTGTACAGTAGACCCAGATAGTCTAGGAGACATATTTCCTGGTTTAGTAACCCATTAACCCTCATGTCTCATAATGACACCCAAGGCAGGCCTGATTCTAATTAGAGTGATTTTGATCAAAGCCTTGGTCCCTGTTGTCTCAAACCATTTACCTAGTTCTTAGCACAGCCCTTCAAAGTCTAACCTATTCAGGTCCATAAAAATACCCTGGTTTTTACTCAGGTCTCAAGAAAATCAGAGCAGAGTTAAAGAGTTCAATGATAGGCCACAATCCTGTGTGATTTCTTAAGCCTGATCATAGACAGGAATACACACCCCAGACTTGGTGCACGACCAGTGCACTGAGGTCTATGAAGGGTCAAAGCCTCAGAGCCCCCTGTCCAATCAGCCATGCTTCTACCCATGTCTACACCCCAGACCAGAGCCTTCATTTGGAGGCTTTCCATGGTTGCTTTCCTCAGGGATCTCTGTAAAGGTCTCCTTATGGGACCCAGGGGAAGCCAGAAGACACTTTTCTCCACTCTGACTCACAACTCAGCCTTTTCTACTCCTAGTACTTTCCTCTCTCCCTGGACCCTGTTCCAGGGTTCATAAAAATGCCAGAGCCTTTTGCTGGGGTCTCCTTTTTCAGTGGTGAGATGACTGCCACATCTGTGGTCTGTGATGATCCACTTGACCTCAACTGGTGGGCCATTCCATGGGAACAGAGTAGGGAAAATATTGAGGTTTTCTCTAGTTTAGGCTATTGCATATACTATTACAATAAGTAGTTAAAGACTTGACTGATACTTTCATTTTTGCCTATTGCTTAATTGACTGCTCTGACTCCCGGTGGCTTAGCTCCAGCTGAACTGCTAAGTGTCTGCTCTCACCACTCATATTCAATAGGGTCCTGGAAGTACTGGCTGGGAAAATAAGGCAAAGAAAGAAAATGAAAGGTATACAGATTGGAAAGGAAGAAACAAAACTGTCTTTATTTACGGATGACATGATTATCTACATAGACAATTCCAAGGGTTCTATTAAAACAAACAAACAAACAACCCCCCAGAGTTGCAAAATAAAACGTCAACACACAAATATTAATCTTCTCTTTATATACTAGCAATAGAAAGTTGGAAACAAAAATAAAAAACACTATGCCTTTTAGAATGACTAAAAAATAAAAAAGGAAATACCTTAGTGCAGATCTAACAAAACTGTTACAGATTCCGTAGGGTGGAAACTATAATATGTTAATGAAGTAAATCAAAGAAGACTTGAACGGACATACTGTGTTCATCTTCATAGTAAATATGTCAATTCTCTTCAAATTAATCTATAGGTTTAATGAAATTCCTATCAAAATCCCAGCAAGATTCTTTTTTAGATACAGACAAGCTGACTCTAAAATTAATTTAAATGAGAGAGATCAATAGTTTTGTAAAATAATGAACTGGGAAGAATCACACTAGCTGAATCGTTTTATTGTTAAATACATAAACAAGAAATTTGCCATTTAAACCATTTTTAAGAGCACATTTCAGTGGCATTAATTACATTCACAGTGTTGTGACACTATCACCACCTTCTACTTCCAAAACTTTTTCATTGCCCTAAACAGAAACTCTGTACCATGTAAGCAATAACTGCATTCCTCTCTCCCCCAGTCCCTGGTAAGCTTTAATTTACTTTATGTCTCTATGACTTTGCCTATTCTTCATATAAGTGGAATCATACAATATTTGTCCTTTTGTGTCTGACGACTTATACTTAGCGTAGTGTTTTCAAGGGTTGTCCCTGTTGTAGCATGTTAATAGAACTTCATTCCTTTTTAATGCTGAATAATATTCCATTGTATATATATATATCACATATTGTTTATCCATACATCTATTGATGGGCACTTTAGTTGTTTCTACCTTTTGACTTTTGTGAATATGCTGTTATATACACATCTGTCTGATTGCTGTTTTCAGATCTTTGGGGTATAACTAGGAGTGAAATTCCTGGATCATATGGTAATTCTATGTTTAAAATTTGAGGAACTTCCAATTTTTTCCACAGTAGCTGCATGATTTTACATTCCAATCAGCAATGTATAAGGGTTTTAATTTCTTCAAACCCTTGCCAAGGCTTGTTATTTTATTATTTTTAAAATTATAGCCATCCTAGAAGTTGTGAAGTGGCATTGCATTGTGGTTTTGATTTCTATTTCCCTAAAGACTAATTATATTGAAAATTTACATATACTTATTGGCTATTTGTGTCTCTTTGGGGAAATATCTGTTCAAGATCTTTGTGCAACATTTAGCTGAAGTGTCTTTCTGTTATTGAGTTGTAAGAGATTTTATATATTCTGATAAGTGATTTGCACGTATCTTTCCCCATTCTGTGGTTGGTCTTTCCACTCTCTTGAAAGTACTGTTTGATGTGCAAAGGTTTTATTATTTTAATGAAGCCCAAATTATCAAATTTTTCTTTTATTGCCTGTGATTTCAGTGACATATTTAAGGAACTGTTGCCCAATCCAAAGTCATAAATATTTGCCGGTATGTTTTCTTCCAAGACTTTTATAGTTTTAGCTCTTAAATTTAGGTTTTCTTTTTTTCCATTTTGAGTTAATTTTTGAAAATGATATAAGGTAAGGATCCAGCTTCATTCTTTTGCATGGGGATATCCAGCAGTATTTCTGGAAGAAAGCTGTTCTTTCTGTATTGAATTGTCTTGCAAGTCAAACTCTTTTTCCATGGTCAACATAGGTAAGCTTTTGTCAATTTTGTTGATACTAAAAAAAAAACCAAATTTTGGTTTTGTTGATTTTCTGTGTTGTTTTCTAGTCTCTCTTGTCATTTATTTCTGATCTGATCTTTAGTATTTCTTCCTTCGGCTTGATTTGAGTTTATTTGCCTTATTTTTTTACTTATCTTGAGGTGGAAAGCTAGATTATTGATTTGAGATCTTTCTTCTTCTTAAAATATAGCTGTTTACATCTGCAAATTTTCCTTGAAGCACTGTTTAAGCTGCATTTCAAATTTTGGTATGCTGTGTTTTCTTTTTCACTAATAAGTATTTTTTAATTTCCATTTTTATTTCCTCTCGACTCATTAGTTATTTAGGAACAAGTAGTTAATTCCCACATTTGTGAAATTTTCAATTTTTCTTCTATCAAAGCTTTCTAGCTTAATTCCATTGTGATCAGAGAAAATATTTTGTATGATTTCAATCCTTTAAAACTTACATATACTTGTTTTATGGACTAATATATGGTCTATCTTGGAGAATATTCCATGTGTACCTGAGAAGAATGTCTATTCTTCTGTTGTTAGGTGGAGAATTCTAAAACTGTCTGTTAGATCTGGTTGGTGTGTGGTATTATTCAAATCTTTTATTTCCTTGTAGTACTTTTTTCTAATTATTCTACTTGTTATGAAAAATGTAGTACTGAAATCTCCAATTATTATTGTTAAATTGTCTATCTCTCCCTTCAATTCTTTTAATTTTGGATTCATATATTTAAGGCTTTATTATTAGATTCATATAGTTTATAATTGATAAATCTTTCTGGTGAACTTATCCTTTTATCATAATAAATGCCTTTATCTCAAGTAATATTTTTAAAAGTTTATTTTGTCTGATATATGTAGTCACTCCAAAATTTTTATGGTTAATATTCACATTTTTCCTTTACATTATTTTACTTTCAATATATATGTGTCTGTGAATCAAATCTATGTCTCTTGTAGGAAAAATATAGCTGGATCATACCTTTTTAAAAAATCCAATCTGACTATTTAGACTTAATGTAATTATGTTTAAAGTATGTTTTGCATCTGCCATTTTGCTATTTGTTTTCTACATGTTTTATGTCTGCTTTTGTTGCTTCATTACTACTGTCTTTTTTTGTGTTAAATAGGTATTTTTTAGTGTACCACTTAATTCTTTTGGTATTTCTTTTACTATATATTTTTTCAATTTATATTCTTATTGGTTGCCTTGAGGATTACAAATAACATAATTTATAACTGTCTTTTTTTAAGTAATGCCAAATTAATATCATTAGTACATAATAGTTTTGCTCCTATATAATACTGTTCTCCCTCCTTTAAGTTATTATCATTATACAAATTAGCTCTTTATACATCGTATGCTCACCAACACAGTTTTATAATATTGTTTTCTTCAATTGTCTTTTAAATCACGTAGGAGAGAAAAATGTTACAAACAAAATAGGTTAAATTGTCTTTTGTATTTGCCTCGGTGGTATCTTTACCAGTATTCTTCATTTTTTCATGTGGATTTGAGTTACTGGCTAGTGTCCTTTCTTTTGAGCCTGAAGGACTTCCTTTAGTATTTCTTGTAGGGTATATTGTCTAGTGACGGACTTCCTTAGTATTTGGTTATTTGAGAACATTTTAATTTCACATTTGTTTTCGAAAGATAATTTTGGTGAATATAGAATTCTTGTTTGATCTCTTTCCTTTCAGCACTTTGCATGTGCCAGTCATTGCTTTCTGGCTTCCATAGTTTCCAATAGATCATCAGCTATTAACCTTACTGAGGATCCTTGTATGTAATGGGTCACTTCTCTCTTGCTACTTTCAAGATTCTTTCATTTGTCTTTCAACAGTTTAATTGTTATGTGCCTTGGTATGAGTTTATCTCACTTGGAGTTCATTGAACTTCCTGGATGTATAGATTGATATTTTCATCAAATTTGAATAGTTTTTAGTCATTACTTCTACAGATATTCTTTCTACACTCTTTTTTCCTCTCCTCTCATTTCAAGCCTCCTATTATGTGTATGCTGGTCCAATTGAGAGTGTTCCACCAGTGTCTGAGGTTCTCTTCATTTTTATTTACTCTTTTTTCTCTTTTAGTTTCTAGACTGGATAATTATAATGACCACATCTTTAAGTTTGATTATTCTTTCTTCTGTCAGCTCATATCTACTATTGAGCCACTCCAGAATTTCTATATTTTTTTTCAATTTCTCTTTATCGATATGCTCTATGTGAGACTAGTCTCATACTTTTCTTTAGTTCTTTAGACATCATCTCTATTTGAAAATACTTATTTATAGCTGATTTAAAAGTTTTGGTATGTTTGACATCTGGACTTCCTCAAGGACAATTTTTCTTACTACCTTATTTCTGAATATGAGCCGTGGTTTACATGTCTCATAATTTTTCTGTTAAAATTTGGACATATTAAATAATATAATATGACCACTCTGGAAATCAGATCTCTCACCTACCCAGGATTCCTTGTCACTGCTGTTTGTCAATGCTGTTGTTACTACTGTTTGTTTGTTTAGTAGTGAGTTTTCTGAACAAATACTATAAAGTCTGTATTCGTTTTGTGTGGCAGCTGAAGTCTCTGTTTGGTTAGTTTAGAGATAAGCTAATAATTGGACAGAGATTTTCTTAAAAGCCTTGCAAAAATAAGTTTCTTGGACTTTGCTGAGGATCTGTCTCAGATATGTGTGTATTGTGACACACCATCAATATTCCTGCAGTTATAACTCTACCTTAGTCTTTATTTTCTGCTTGCATAGAACCACAAGGTCATCCAGAGGTGAAATCTCAGGAACATCTCATGTCTCTCCTGGGCATGCACACAGCACTATATATGCATGTGGCCTGCTAGATTTCTGGTATATGTTGGAACTTTTCAAAACACCCTATTCCCCAGGTGTTTCTTATAAGTTTTTTAGTCAGCTGCTCATTTTTCTTATGGTTACCAATGCCATTAGCAGTTGTGATATAAAACAGTTGTCACTAATTGTTTTGACTAACTGTCCTGGGCTAAAAGACAATTCTCCCTGAGTGGACTCTGAGTCAGATCAAATAAAGACAAGCCCTGTGAGTGAGGGTTTTTAGGTAACTGTCAGACAGTTTAAGTGGTAAAAATTTTCTGGGGATGGGCTTTTGGGGAACACCAAACCCAATTTTATCATTCAACTGGCTAGTAAGCCTCCTGTTTTCATGACTATCATGGTTACAAAACTGTTGGCATTCAAGGCTACAGTGAAGATAAGGAGAGTGGAATTTGAGTCAAAGAACCATAAAGCTCACTGTTCTTATAGCAATTCCACCATTTCTTGAATAAACACACCTTAGATTGTTACAAGCATTTGGTTAATTTCTACATATTGATCATACTGATTTTAACTATTTTTATTTTGCCAATATTCTCATTATTTTTATGGAGGAGGAGAGTTTTGGTGGTTCTTACTCCAACAAAGAGTAATTCAAAACATGGGTCTTTGTTTTGTTTTGTTTTCATTACTTCTATTTCATTGCTGAGATTTTCTATTTTTTATAGAATATTTATAATTGATTGTTTAAGCACTTTTATGACAGGTACTTAAAAATTCTTGTCTGATAATTCCAATATCTGATTGTTCTCAGTGTTGGTATCATTTGATTGTCTTTTCACATTCAAGCTGAGATTTTTCTGGTTCTTTGTATAATGGGTGATTTTTTTTTTTTTTTTAGATCCTGGAAATTTTGTCTGTGATTCTGGAAGACTCTTGGTACTCTCTAAATGTTTTACTTTAACAAATAGTTACCCTTTTTAAGTTTAGCATGAAATTCCTTGTCTATTTTGTGGTCTGTGATTCTAAAGTCAATTAAATTTTCAGAGCCTCTGTGGTCCTATTTTAGTCTCCTTAATTACTTGATACCACAGAGGCATCCTTTTAGCTCTGCTGATCATGTGTGAAGGGTCAGATGGGGTTTTCCCCAGCCAGACCACCCAGTGTCTTTCAGTGTGGGAGGAGGTCTCCAGGTCTATGGAGATGAAGAGATTCCTTAACTGGGAGCTTGCTGTGGTAGGATCCTCCCTACTCATGGGGCATGGAGAATGCATGTCAAGTCTAGGGTTGCTTGTTCTGGCAGGATACCTCTGGACAGTGCCCCTTGACTACTCTGTTCCTGGATGGCAGAGTTAAGTGTCAGGTCTATGGAGACAAAGCAACTTCCTGTACTGGAAACTTATAGTTGTGCCTCTGGACACCCTTGTACTGCTCAGTTGCGGAGGGAGTCTTGGGCCTGGCAGTAAAGAAGAACACTACCCCTGGCTGCTTAACATTAGTGGGGCTCACCCATCATTCCCCTTGCCAGTGATTCTGGGTGCACCTGCTGCTATGTTCAGGACTCCCATTGCATCTTGGGGAGGAATAAGCCTGTAGAAGCTGCCTTCTTTTGTTAAGAAACACTAGAATTGAACAAACTTCTTATGTTGGGTGGGGAAATGGAAGACCCCTGATGCTGTGTTTTTCCTTTTCTTGGTACCCCAAAGCAGTTCACCTTCCTCATTCCTCCATTCAGAATTCACATGTAGTTGCCTCTTGCATTATTTCCAGAGCACGTAGTTGTAATCAGTGGGGAGGAGAAAAAGAGGAGTTTATAGAATCTTATCCAGACCGGAAGTGAGTGCCCCTAACTCATTATTGACATGGGTGCAAAAATGATTCAGTGGAGGAAGGGTAATCTTTTTAGCAAATGATGTTGGAGAAACTAAATATCCACAGTAAAAACAAAAAACGCAAAAAACAAACAAAAATACTTCAACCTAAACCTTTTATCTTATACAAATATTAAATCAAGATACAGCACAAACTCAAATGTAAAATGTTAAACTATAAGTTTACCTAAAAAGACATAAGAGAAATTTTTCTGGAATGTAAGATTGGCAAAGAATTTTTAAACTTGACCCCATATGCATGAGTCACAAAAAGAAAAATGATAAATTTATCACATTCAAATTTTTAAAAATTTGCTTAGCGATAGCTCATCTTAATAGAAAGAAAAGACAAGTTATAGGCTGGGAGAAAATATTTAGAAACCACAAATCTGACAAAGGACCAGCGTGTAGAAAGAATGCATATAGACCTCTCAAAATTTGACAGTAAAAACAATCTTATTAGAAAATGAGATAATGACAAAGTGATATATGGGTGATAAATAAGCACATGAAGAGATGTTCAACATCATTACCTGTCAGGGAAATGCAAATTAAAATCACACTGAGGGCTTCCCTGGTGGTCCAGTGGTTGAGATCCTCCTGCCAATGCAGGGGACACGAGTTCGTGCTCTGGTCCAGGAAGATCCCACATGCCGTGGAGAGGCGGGGCCCATGAGCCATGGTGGCTGAGCCTGCACATCCAGAGCCTGTGCTCCACAACGGGTGAGACCACAACAGTGAGAGGCCCATGTACCGAAAAAAACCTGAGATATCAGTACACACCTATCAGAATAAAAATATGGCAACATCTAATGTTGGCAAGGATGCAGAGAAATGCATCACTCATAAATTGCTGATGGGAAGGTAAAATGGTATAACCACTCATAACATTTTGCCAGTTTCTTATAAAACTGAACAGTCAGTTACCATATGACTTAAGAATTGCATCCTTTGGTATTTATTTCAGAGTAATGAAAACTTAGGTTTACAGAAAAACCTGTACACAGATGTTCATAAAAGCTTTATTCATAATTGCCCCAAATTAGAAACAACACAGATGTTCTTCAGTGAGTGAATGGTCAAATTATAATGTATCCATCCTTTGGAATTCTACTCAACAATAATAAGGAATACACTATTCTGCTTGCAACTTAGGTGAATCTTCAGGGAATTATGCTGAGTGAATAAAAACAATCCAAAGAAGTTACATACTATATGATTCCATTTATATCATTTATATAATATTTTTGAAATGATAAAATTTTATAAAAGAAGAATACAGTAGTTTTTTCCAAGGTTTAGAGAAGGAGGAGGGGCAGGTATAGGGGAGGTAAGTATTACTATAAAAGGGCAACACAAGAAATCCTCGTGTTGATGGAACTGTTCTGTATCTTCACTGTGGTGATGAATACACAAACCTACACATGACATAAAATTGCATACAACTATGCACAGAGGTATATACACACACAGATAAGTACAGGTAAAAGTGAGGAAATCTGAATAAGGTCAGTGGATTGAATCATTGTCAATATCCTCTTTTGAGACCTTGTATTTTGTAAGATTCTGACATTGGGGGAAATTGGGTAAAGAATGCCTGGAACATTTATTTCTTACAACTTCATGTGAATCTACAGTTACCTCAAAAGTTTGATTACAAAAGAACATGTAGCATAATGTATGATTCATGTACATAATATTATTGAGGTGACAATTACAGTGGTGGAGAACAGATCAGTGGTTGCCCAGTGTTAGAACTGGGAGTAGGTATGACAATTAAATGGTAACCTGATGATTTTTTTGGTGTGTGTTGCTAGAACAGTATCCTAATTTTGGTGATCATGAATCTATGCATGTTATCGCAATATATAAAATTTCATAGAGCTATACACTCTCCTCCCCAACAAATGGTGAAATGTGAATAAGATCTGTATTGAAGTTAATAGTATTCCCCCAATATCAACTTACTTATTTTAACAGTGTGCTATTGTTATGAACATACTATCATTGGGAGAAACTGGGTGAATGGCACAGAGAACTCTGTAGTATTTCTGTAAATATCTGTAAATTTTAACATATTTAAAAATAAAAATGTATTAAAAGAAACACATGGGATTGACCCATAAGTGAACTGAAAGATTAATCTAATTGAAAATTCAGAAATACAAGAAATTACACAGAAATTTAGTATATAATAAAAGTGTCATTTCAAATCATGGATGGGCAGAAAAATGAATTATTTGATAAATGGTGCTGACATAAATGCATAACTACCTTGGGGAAAAACACAAAGGGTGGGTTCATGCATTATATCTAATATGAGGAAGTGTGGAGACTTTTTTGAACCTATGATTGGACACATTCTAAGTATGAATAAGACCTAGAAATCATAATGTAAAAGAAAATATACTTGATTATATAATATTCAAAAATTTCTCCAAGCAAAAGCCATCATATGTAAAACTGTAAAGCCAAAGACATAAATAAACTGAGAAAAAAAATTTTTGTAATTCACAAAACAAACCAAGAACATGTTGTGTTTCCCATGAACCCTTGTCTAATTTTCTTAATCTCTTCTACATTTATTTCCCCTATTCTGCCTTTTTAGATTCTTTCTGTTTGTCTTCTTGTCCTCTTGCTTTGTGCAGCTCAACCAGCACTTGCCTTGAGGGAATGTCTGTGTTGACTGTCTTTGGGACCTTGGCCCCTTGATTCCAGGTGGCTATGGCAAACTGACTCCCAAGTGTTATCACCCTTTGCCCCCATCTGACTGAATATCTCTGACAGCAACTCTGACTCCTGATCGCCTCTCTCTGTCAGGCTTTTCAGTCTCTGGCTCAATGTCAGGACTTGGGAAATGCTTGAAAGAGGAAAGGGATTTGCATGCAGTTAGCTCACCTATGTGAGATGCCCAACCCTCTGCATCTGACTCCTTAGGTCCTGGCTGCCTCAAAGAGAAGTTTTGTATATTTTCATGCAAATTTTCTAGTTTTTCTCAGTGGGAAAGTTGCTCTACTGCAAGCCACTCTATTATATCCCTATTTGATTGATTTTTGCAAGATGATTAAAATAGAAAACTTTAAAAAATAACACATTTAGATGAAAATCAATGTTTTGTAAAATAGTTAATTGTCTAAGAAGTAAAGGTACCTAATTCCATTATTCTCACTTCCTCATATAACTTGAGGTTATATGACACATATGAAAGTAAGGCATCATGATTTCAAACATTATTTTCTCTTTGTCCAGTTTTGTTCAAACTCCTAGCTTAGCTAGGAGGTGCCACACCACTTAAATAAAATCATTTTTCAAAGCCTCTTGGGTTCTTGTTCAAATTTTCAATGGGATAAGATCAAATTGGCATTCAGGTGATTGACTTAAATATTTTCTGCAAAAAAATAAAATTAACCAGGACACTTTTACACACACACACGTGCACACACACACACACACACACACACTATACCCACTGGCAAATACTTTCTGTGTAAGTAGCTTTATACCGTAGGGTTGTTTTTAATGATACATTCAGCATTTAAGCAAATGCTAAAGACTTAATTTAACGACACCATCAGTCCATACAGCCTTAAATAAATTCCAGTTGCTTGAAATATCTTTAAATATAGATTACTTTAAACATAGATTTTTTGTCAGGATTCACCTATTCCTCTGATTTTCCACTCATACAAATGAAAAATTATTGCTGCATTCTCCTGTAATATTTTTGAGAACAAGAAAACATAATTTTCCTCCTCTTTCACATTCCTCCAAATGCTAACTAGATGGAGGTTTCATAGTTAACACATTTTATTTGTACTAGTGGGAAATCTATTCGATGGTTTTGCTTCACAAAACCCTGAATAGAATTTCTAGCAAAAAAAAAGGATACTTTAAATGATTTGATTGTCAAGATAAGTCAAGAATGACTAGCAAAGAAGATATGGGTTAGGCCATTGTGAAAATGCTCCATAGAGTTTTCTTGTTGTGTACAAGAGAGAATATAACAGCAAAATTAATCATTTCCTTCTTTGCAGCATAAAGCTGGTGTTAAAGAAAACAGTTGGAGGTGTTCCCAAATCTATCCCACTTGAATTAATTGAATGACACTGGGCCAAGAACTACTCTGTCTTGCTTTCAATGATTAAAAAAGAAAGACTTTTCAGCTACTTAACGATTTACTAAGAATAGTACCCTAGTCAAAACTAAGATGAGTTGAAACATCTCTAAGGAAGCAGATTACCACAGCAACAACAATTAAAGTGAATGAATGTGCCACATGAATCAGTAAAAAGTACCATTTTGGGGAAAAAAATAAAGTGTGTTCAGAGAGCAGCAGCTTAATTAAATAAAAGTGTATGTTCATAGAAACATAGCAGCTGATCTATGTATATCATATAATCTGTTTAACATTAGTGGTGACAAAAGTCCACTGTTTAAGAAGCTATAAAATAGCCGATGAGGTATCAGCATTGTGTGACTAATAAATAGTACACTGATTAAGGACTTAGGGCTTCTGGCTAGAACTGTGATCCAATCCTGCTCTGTCGCTCACTAACCTGACTTCCCTGTGACATGACCACTTCTCCCTGACCATAGACTCCTTTTCCATAAAATGAAAAATGGTACCACTAACTTTTCAGAGCATCTATGAAAATTCCTTGAGATGCTGTGAGCAAAGTGCCTGGCATGGAGGCTGGTAAAGCGGCTAGATGGTTCCCAGCAATTTGGTGCTGTGGTAAATGGCAGGTTATTTTGGTAAGCATCAGCCATCATACAGCCTTGGCATCCCAAAATAAGCTACAGTGAAAGCAGGTTTCAGTGCACATTCTGTCAAAGATACAGATATGGAGTAGAGAGCTGGTGTAGGGTCCATACTGACTGCCCTCAGAATCCTTGAATACATGGTTTGAAAGGCTCCCCTGGAAGGAGACACCCCAGATGCTAATGGCAGGCTCAACTGCCAGGACTTATACCTGGTCAGGTGGCAAGATGCAACCTGAAGGGGAGCTGCAGGGTCCACAGGCACAGTGCCTGGGAACATAGTTTCCTGTGTCCTATTTATGCAAAAGTGGCAAGATCTACCACCCCACTCCTTCCAGTAATGCTCAAAACAACTGCAATTGCACCAGTAAGGAAACTATGCTGATTATCTTAGCTTAAGGTATTTATTCAGATGGGAATAGCTTATAAGTTGATTAATCACCAATAAAGTCTTTATGAGAATTCCTCTGTACACTATTTATATGGAATCGTTTTCAGGTAATTTACTCCACAACAAATATAATGATGGACAAGAGTACGAATAGCTTAAGTGCTTACCTTGTGTCAGGAATCTTCTGAAAGTTGCCCATGGATTAATTTATTCACACCTCACCACCACCCATGGGGCTAGATATGCTTGTCCGCATTTTACAGATGAGGAAAGGAAGGCTGAGAAGCTAAGTACCTTGTGAAGTCACATGACTAGTGAGTCAGGAGTTAAATTCAGGCAGTCTGGCTCTAAATATCCTACTATTGTGCCAATTATTTTCATCAATCTAACTTGGGCTACAAATCTAAAAAAGCAGAATGTATCAAAATGTACAGGGAAAAAAAGAAAAAGAAATGACTAGTTTGGCCTAAATACTTGTGGAATGTCCTATATTTGTATGATCCTGGTGGACAATTCTCAATTACTACCTAATTATAGAAAAATATAACAAATTTTATTTTATCTCTAATATAAATATCATATGCCTGCTATAGTAATTGCACTAGTTTGAAAATATGTATGTATGGAAACAGAAAAATATCAATCCTGTAAAATTATGTCCTTAATAGTAAAATTAACAATAGTAATAACATTTTTGTTCACGTAACAAATGATAGCTCTCAGGCTATTTTGACATGATTTCGTTTGATAAAATTAGCATTTGTTTAGCAAAGTAGCAAGAATGAATCATTAACAGAGATGAAATCAAAAAGTAGTCTCATACCTGCTAGCCGAATTCCCTTTCTACTGCTAATATTATTATGCTAAACACATTTTTTAACCAGAAATTTTTCATTAATTGTGATCATAATAATTGAATAACCAAAGTCAAAGAAATAATTCTGATTGTTAGGATGATTCATTCCACCAAAAAAGGATAACTTTAAAATAATTTTTTACAATTGACTTTTTAAAACCATGTATATTTAGTATAGCTATATCTTATTTAATTTTCTCTATTCTTACCATTCTATATAGCAACCCCAAAATATGACTTAGGAAAGAACACTAAGTGTTAAGACAGAGGTAGCCTCAGAGAACATAATTTATAAAAGATACTTTTGAATCTGATCAACTGTTCCAGTTAAAGTTCTAATATTCTCTCACCTTGGCAGAAATTAATTGATGTTTTATTTTTAAAGAGCTAGTTGTTATTTGGAATTTGCAGATGACCTGCAACTAAAACGCAGTTTTTTTGGAGCCAGGCATGGAAGCATAATACTAACCCAAGAAAAATGATCATCACTTATTATTTCAGAAAACAGTGTCATCAGGTTTGCATTTGGTATGGCTCATATTTGCCTGTTAACCAGCCATAGCTTAGAATAAAGCAGGAAACATTGTACAAAAGAGCAAGTTAATTGAATGCATGCAAATAAGGGAGAAGGGTATCTGCAGGCCAGTGACAGGGTGAATTTCTTGAAGTCAGAGGGACAACTGTGTGAAAAACCGACAGCAGAGGGATCCAGAGTCTAGGTCACTCTGTGCAGATGAGTCAGGGTGGAGCAAACAATCCACAGCATGGAAAGCCAGAATGGGGGAAGAGACAGATATCTCGGCATTGTTAATGAACTCATTGCTGTACAGGCCTCCCTCTCCCACCCCAAATTGTAGCTGGAATCTGCCAGTCAATGTACCTTGTCCACATACAAAGAGCTTTCTGTCAGGACCCTCATTCAGAGAGCCTAGTGATATCAGAGAAAAGCATACCAGCTATTCCAATCAAGCAGTAGAGCATTCATTTACAAATGAGTGGGCATTCCAAGGGGCATGTGAGTAAAGTCAACTACAGAAAAACAAAACAAAAATTACAAAATTAAAAATGAGAACTGCAAAAGAATCTTAATTTATATCACAGAGAACTGAGACAATATTATATTCTTTTTAAAAATAAAAAAACCCAGACTGTTACTAGTTAACAATGAGAATAGAACAGTTAGAGAACAAAGAAGGCTTCATGAAAACTAAGGATTATTTCTTAAATAAAATTGCAATAGAAGGGCTGAAATAAACGTTGAGATGATATTTAGAAAGAGCAAAAACAAAACAAAAGAAACAAATATCAAAGAGTTAGAAAAAATAGAGATTCCTAGAGAACCAGGATGCAACTAATAGGTGTTCCAGAAAGAAGAAAAAAAAAGTAGTAGAGGAAATATTCAAAGACATAATAGTAGAAAATATCCCAGAATTGAAAAAAATTCTCAAAATTTGTAGAAAGAGAGGGCTTATGCACTTGCCAACAATGTGCATTTTGTTCTATAAATTCCAGTTAGATCTAAATGGTTGATGGTATGGTTAAAGTTTTCTATATTCTTACTGATTCTATTTTTCCATTAATTATTGAGATACAGGTGTTGCAATCTCCCACTATAACTGTGGATTTTTCTAATTCCCCTTTCAGTTTTATATTCATTTACTTTGGAGATCCATTATAGGTGTATAAATATCTAGGATTGTAATATCCTTTTGAAGAATTGACCTCTCTTATAATGATGAAGTAAACCTTTATGCCTGTTACTAATATTTGCTGTTAAATGTGCTGATATTAACGTAGCCATTCCAGCATATTTTTATTATATCTGTATCCTTTCACTATTCTTTTACTTTTAAAACATCTGTGTTTTCAAATGTAAAATAGCTTTCTTATAAGCACCATACAGTTAGGTCTTGTTGTTTTAACTGGTCTGACAGTCTTTGGTTTTTCAATTGAAGCACCTAAACCACTTACATTTTATGAGATTTCTGTATGGTGAATTTAAGTTCACCATTTTGATATGCATTTTTTTGTTTATCCAATTGTTCATTTTTCCTCTTGTTTGTTTATTTTTTTTTATGATTCCATTTTACCTCTATATTGGCTTATATCAAAACCTCTTTGGTTTTATTAGTGGGTGCTCTAGGTTTACAATATACATCTTCAACTTATCAAGGTTTACCTTCAAATACTATTATGCTACTTCCCATACAATGTGAGAACCTTAAAATAGTGTCATTTCATTTGACTCCCTCTGACCTTTGGGTTATAGCTGCTATTTGACTTCTATACATGTTGGAGATCTACAACACATTGTAGATTATAATTTTCTTGTTCATATTGTTATTGTCCTTATTTTTTTCTTTAAATAGTCAATTATCTTTAAAGAGATATTAAATAAGAAAATTCTGTTGTGTTTAACCACATATTTACCATTTCTGATTCTCTTTATTCTATTTATTATAGTTTTCCAGGGACTGAAGAACTTCCCTTAAGATTTCTTGTAGTGTGGGAATTCCTGGTGGTCCAGTGGTTAGGACTCCATGCTTTCACTGCCGAGGGCCTAAGTTTAATCCTTGGTCAGGAAATTAAGATCCCACAAGCCCCGCAGTGTAGCAAAGAAAAAAAAAATTGTAGTTCAGATCTGCTGGCAATGAATTCTTTCAGATTATGTATGTCTCAAAACATTATTTTATCTTGCCTTTATTTTTGAAAAATATTCTTGTTGGGTATAGAATTTTAGGATAACTTCTTTTGCCTTTTATTACTTTAAAGCTGATGTTCAATTTTCCTCTGGCTTATATTTTTTCTTATGAGACATTTTTCTTTTTTAATCTGTGAATATTTTCCCCTCTGTACTAATATGTCTTTTTTCTCTGGCTATTTTTAATATTTTCCATTTTCCAGCAATTTTCAACAATTTTATTAAGATTACAAGTACCATTTCTGTCCTTAATCTTACTCATGGTTTTGCAACCTTGTTGATCATATGGAACATATTGACAATATCTGTTTTAATGTCTTCGGATGTTAAATCTATCATCTGTGTCACATTGGGATCTGTCCCTTTTGATTGATTTCCTCAGATTTATGGGTCATGTTTTCCTGATTCCTTGTATGCCTAGTAATTTTTATGAGTTTCTGAATATTCTGAATGTATGCTGGCTTTTGTCATTTAAAAAATATTTTTGAACTCTGTTTTGCAATGCAGTTAAGCCACATTTACTTTATTCCTTTTGAGGCTTGCTTTTAAACTGTGCCTTTAGTAGGAGAAAATTTGATCCCACTACTGACTACGGTTCTTGAGAACTCTACCCACTGCCCAGTTTATTAGGCAGCCTTACCAAGCTAGCTACAGGAACTGAAACTCTTCCTAACCTCCTGTGAGCTGTGGAGATAGTTTTGTCTGTTTCTCTATGGTGTTTCTTTCCCCACAGGTGGTAGTTCCCTGACTTTCATGCCCAGGTCAGTGTTCAAAGACTTGCAGATTTTTGCAGCTGCCTCTGAAGTGCTATCCTCTCTAGTATTTTGCCTTGTAATTCTAACTACGTTGGCCTGCCTGAAATTTGAATTCTGTCTTCTCAATTCAGTGAATCTCTTGGGCTTTCACCTCCCTCTCTGCATCCTAGAAACACCCTTGGTAGGGGTCTGGGACATTTGTGGTCCTCATCTCATTTGTTTCTCTTCTCTCAGGGATTGCTGCCTAGGCAATTTTTCTATATCTGAGAATCATAGCTTCACATATTCGATTTAGATTTTTTGCTGTTTAACTCATGAAGCATCTAGTCCTTCTGTTTCCATTAGGACGAGAAGCAGAAACTCCATTTATTTATTATTTATTTATTTATTTATTTTTTTGCAGTACACGGCCTCTCACTGCTGTGGCCTCTCCTATTGTGGAGCACAGGCTCCGGACGTGCAGGCTCAGCCACCATGGCTCACCGGACTAGCCTCTCTGTGGGATGTGGCATCTTCCCGGGCCGGGGCATGAACTCACGTCCCCTGCATCAGCAGGTGGACTCTCAACCACTGTGCCACCAGGGAAGCTCCCCATTTATTTATTTTGAAGAATTATTTTTATGTGAAAGAAATGAATCATTCAACACTTATGTACAGTATATTTTGTTTTTTCTCATTTACCATCTTCTTTCAACCATATTTATGATGTTTTCTTATTGTTGCATTTTCTTCAGCCATGAAAATCTTTATAAGTAAAATTTATCAGTTTTATAGTATGCTACTAAAATCATTTCCATTTAGATGGTAAAATTATGCATTCATGTTTTCTTATTGTATGTTTGTGTTTCTTTAAACATTTACATACTGATCTATCCAGAATTTATGTTGATGTTAGAATAAAGTTAGGATATCTAGTGTAATAGCTAGATAGTTGCCCAAAAATCACTTATAGAGCTATCTTTTCCCATTTATTTGAATTACTTTCATCACCATATTTAACTGGGTCTGTGTGTGTCTTTTTATTTTGTTATTCTTTTTGGTCTTTAATTCTGTTTCATTATTCTGTGAGGAAATTCATATACTAGTAGCACACTAGCTTCATATTATATTTTATGAACTGGTAGGGGAAAAAAATCTCTCATTACTCTTCATTTTCAAGATTTTTCTTTTTCTCCCAACTTCATCTTGCCTCTTATCTAAAGGCTTGTTTGTTTGGGTGAACTTTAGAATGCACATTATCCAAGGGGCAAAAATATATCTTTGAGACTTTGACTGTAATTAGATTGGAGTTTTAGACTAATCTAGGGAGTATCAACATCATTGTAATATTAAATCTTCCTTTCAAAAGAAAACTAATGTTTATTAATTTTTCATGTATTTTATACATTTATATCTTCATTTATTCATGTATCACATTGCTAATAGTTTCTGCACATAGTTAAAATTTTTTCTAGATATTTTCTTTAGTTTTGTTGTTATTTTATTTTATTTTGCATTTTTGAGTTTTTATTTATAACAAACTGGATAAAATGTGTGTATTTCTCAGACAGAAAAGACATGTCTAGGTAGAAATGTACCTTTCTACTATTCATGAGTACACAAGTACACTGGGGAGATTGTAAAAGTCCAGATTCTGAATCAGTAGTTCTGGTGGGCCTGAATTCCATTTTCTTTAACAAGCTCATTTTCTTTTAATGTTTGTATTGGAGTATAATTGCTTTACAGTGGTGTGTCAGTTTCTGCTTTATAACGAAATGAATCAGTTATACATATGTTCCCATATCTCTTCCCTCTTGCGCCTCCCTACCTCCCACCCTCCCTATTCCACCCTTCTGGCTGGTCACAAAGCACCGAGCTGATCTCCCTGTGCTATGTGACTGCTTCCCACTAGCTATCTATTTGACATTTGGTAGTGTATGTATATCAAAATATACATTACCACTCTCTCACTTTGTCTCAGCTTACCCACTCCCACCCCGTATCCTCAAGTCCATTTTCTACTAGGTCTGCGTCTTTGTTCCTGTCTTGTCCCTAGGTTCTTCATGACCCTTTTTTTTTCTTTTTTTTTAG
The DNA here is from genome assembly GCF_003031525.2 of Neophocaena asiaeorientalis asiaeorientalis. Taxonomy (NCBI): domain Eukaryota; kingdom Metazoa; phylum Chordata; class Mammalia; order Artiodactyla; family Phocoenidae; genus Neophocaena; species Neophocaena asiaeorientalis. Next base: position 2,010,119 of record NW_020175675.1, on the reverse strand, counting down.
AATCCATATATATGTGTTAGCATACGGTATTTGTTTTTCTCTTTTTGACTTACTTCACTCTGTATGATAGACTCTAGATCCATCCACCTCAACACAAATAACTCAATTTCGTTCCTTTTTATGGTTGAGTAATATTTCATTCTATATATGTGCCACATCTTCTTTTTCCATTCATCTGTAGATTAACATGTAGGTTGATTCCATGTCCTGGCTATTGTAAATAGAGATGCAATGAACATTGTGGTACATGACTCTTTTTTTTTTTGCGGTACGCGAGCCTCTCACTGATGTGGCCTCTCCCATTGCAGAGCACAGGCTCTGGATGAGCAGGCTCAGCGGCCATGGCTCACGGGCCTAGCTGGTCCACAGCATGGGGGATCTTCCTGGACCGGGGCATGAACCTGTGTCCCCTGCATCGGCAGGCAGACTCTCAACCACTGCACCACCAGGGAAGCCCACATGACTCTTTTTGAATTATTGTTTTCTTAGGGTATATGCCCTGCAGTGGGATTCCTGGGTCTTATGGTAGTTTTATTTTTAGTTTTTTAAGGAACCTCCATACTGCTCTCCATAGTGGCTGTATCTATTTACATTCCCACCAAAAGTGTAGGAAGGTTCCCTATTCTCCACACCCTCTCCAGCATTTATTGTTTGTAGATTTTTTGATGGTGGCCATTCTGACTGGTGTGAGATGATATAACATTGTAGTTTGATTTGCATTTCTCTATTGATTAATGATGTTGAGCATTCTTTCATATGTTTGTTGGCAACCTGTATACCTTCTTTGGAGAAATGTCTATTTAGGTCTTCTGCCCATTTTGGGATTGGGTTGTTTGTGTTTTTGATATTGAGCTGCATGAGCTGCTTGTAAATTTTGGAGATTAATCCTTTGTCAGTTGCTTCATTTGAAAATACTTTCTCTCATTCTGAGGGTTGTCCTTTCTTCTTGTTAATGGTTTCCTTTGTTGTGCAAAAGCTTTTAAGTTTCATTAGGTCCCATCTGTTTATTTTTGTTTTTATTTCGATTTCTCTAGGAGGTGGGTCAAAAAGGATTTTGCTGTGATTTACATCATGGAGTGTTCTGCCTATGTTTTCCTCTAAGAGTTTGATAGTGTCTGGCCTTACATTTAAGTCTCTAATCTATTTTGAGTTTATTTTTCAGTATGGTGTTAGGGAGTGATCTAATTTCATTCTTTTCCATGTAGCTGTCCAGTTTTCCCAGCACCACTTATTGAAGAGGCTGTCTTTTCTCCACTGTATACTCTTGCCTCCTTTTTCAAAGATAAGGTGACCACATGTGTGTGGCCTTATCTCTGGGCCTTCTATCCTGTTCCACTGATCTATATTTCTGCTTTTGTGCCAGTACCATACTGTCTTGATTACTGTAGCTTTTTAGTAAAGTCTGAAGTCCAGGAGCCTGATTCCTCTAGCTCCGTTTTTCTTTCTTAAGATTGCTTTGGCTATTTGGGGCCCTTTGTGTTTGCATACAATTTGTGAAACTTTTTCTTCTAGTTCTGTGAAAAATGCCACTGGTAGTTTTATAGGGATTGCAATGAATCTGTAGATTGCTTTGGGTAGTATAGTCGTTTTCACAATGTTGATTCTTCTTATCCAGGAACATGGTATATCTCTCCATCTGTTTGTATCATCTTTAATTTATTTCATCAGTGTCTCAGAATTTTCTGCATACAGGTCTTTTGTCTCCTTAGGTAGGTTTATTCCTAGTTATTTTAGTCTTTTTGTTGCAATGGTAAATGACAGTGTTTTTTTTAATTTCACTTCCAGATTTTTTGACATTAGTGTATAGGAATACAAGAGATTTCTGTGCATTAATTTTGTATCCTGCCACTTTACCAGATTCATTGATTAGCTCTAGTAGTTTTCTGGTACCACCTTTAGGATTCTCCATGTTTAGTATCATGTCATCTGAAAACAGTGACAGCTTTACATCTTCTTCTCCAATTTGGATTATTTAAAATTTCTTTTTCTTCTCTGATGGCTGTGGATAAAACTTCCAAAACTATGTTGAAGAATAGTAGTGCGAGTGGGCAACATTGTCTTGTTCCTGATCTTAGTGGAAATGATCTTAGTTATTCATCATTGAGGCTGATGTTGGCTGTGGGTTTGTCTTATATGGCCTTTATTATGTTGAGGAAAGTCTCCTCTATGCCTACTTTCTGCAGGGTTTTTATTATAAATTGTTGCTGAATTTTGTTGAAAGCTTTCTCTGCATCGATTGAGATGATCATATGATTTATCTCCTTCAATTTGTTAATATGTTAAATCACATTGATTGATTTGCATGTATTGAAGAATCCTTGCATTCCTGGGGTAAATGCCACTTGATCATCCTTTTAATGTGCTGTTGGATTCTGTTTGCTAGTATTTTGTAGAGGATTTTTCCATCTATGTTCATCAGTGATATTGGTCTTTAGTTTTCTTTTTTTGTGATATATTTGTCTGGTTATGGTATCGAGGTGATGGTGGCCTCTTCAAATAAGTTTGGGAGTGCTGCTCCCTCTGATCTATTTTGGAAGAGTTTGAGAAGGCTAGGTGCTAGCTCTTCTCTAAATGTTTGATAGAATTCGCCTGTGAAGCCATCTGGTCCTGGAATTTTGTTTTTTGGAAGATTTGTAATCACAGTTTCAATTCCAGTGCTTGTGATTGGCCTGTTCATATTTTCTGTTTCTTCCTGGTTCAGACTCAGAAGGTTGTGCATTTCTAAGAATTTGTCCATTTCTTCCCGGTTGTTCATTATATTGGCATATAGTTGCTTGTAGTAATCTCTCATGATCCTTTGTATTTCTGCAGTGTCAGTTGTTACCTCCCCTTTTACATTTCGAATTCTATTGATTTGAGCCTTCTCCCTTTATTTCTTGATGAGTCTGGCTAATGGTTGATCAATTTTGTTTATCTTCTCAAAGAACCAGCTTTTAGTTTTATTGATCTTTGCTATTGTTTCCTTCATTTCTTTTTCATTTATTTCTGATCTGATATTTATGATTTATTTCCTTCTGCTAAATTTGGGGTGTTTTTTGTTTTTATTTCTCTAATTGCTTTAGGTGTTAGGTTAGATTGTTTGTTTGAGATGTTTCCAGTTTCTTAAGGTAGGATTGTATTGATATAAAATTCCCTCTTAGAACTGCTTTTGCTGCATCCCATATGTTTTGTTTCGTTGTGTTTTCTAGGTCATTTGTTTCTAGATGTTTTTTGATTTCCTATTTGATTTATTCAGTGATCTCTTGGTTATTAAGTAGTATATTGTTTAACCTCCATATGTTTGTATTCTTTACAGATTTTTTCCTGTAATTGATATCTAGTCTCATAGCATTGTGTTCAGAAAAGATACTTGATACATTTTCAGTTTTCTTAAATTTACAAAGGCTTGACTTGTGACCCAAAATATGATCTGTCTTGGAGAATGTTTCATGAGCACTTAGAAGAGAGTTTATTCTGTTGTTTTTGGATGGAATGTCCTAAAAATATCAGTTAAGTCCATCTTGTTCAATGTATCATTTAAAGCTTGTGTGTCCTTATTTATTTTCAGTATGGATGATCTGTCCATTGGTGAAAGTGGGGTGTTAAAGTAACCTACCATGATTGTGGTACTGTCGATTTCCCCTTTCAAGACTGTTAGTGTTTGCCTTAGGTATTGAGGTGCTCCTATGTTGGGTGCATAAATATTTACAATTATATCTTCTTGTATTGATCCTTTGATCATTATGTAGTGTCCTTCTTTGTCTCTTGTAATAGTCTTTGATTTAAAGTGTATTTTGTCTGATATGAGAATTGCTACTCCAGCTTTCTTTGGGTTTCCTTTTGCATGGAATATCTTTTTCCATCCCCTCACTTTAAGTCTGTATGTGTCCCTAGGTCTGAAGCGGGTCTCTTGTAGAATATATTTGGTTCTTGTTTTTGTATCCATTCAGCCAGTCTTTGTCTTTTGGTTGGAGCATTTTAAACCATTTACATTTAAGGTAATAATTGGTATGTATGTTCCTATTACCATTTTCTTAATTGTTTTGGTTTGGTATTTTTGGTCTTTTCCTTCTCTTGTGTTTCTTGACTAGAGAAGTTCCTTTAGCATTTTTTGCAAAGCTGGTTTGGTTGTGCTGAATTCTCTTAGCTTTTGCTTGTCTGTAAAGGTTTTAATTCCTCCATCAAATCTGATTGAGATCCTTGTTGGATAGAGTAATCTTGGTTGTAGGTTTTTCCCTTTCATCACTTTAAGTATGTTGTGCCACTCCCTTCTGGCTTGAAGTGTTTCTGTTGAAAGATCAGCTGTTGGGGATTCCCTTGTATGGGGATTCCCTTGTATGTTATTTGTTGTTTTTCCCTCACTGTTTTTAGTATTTTTCTTTGTATTTAATTTTTAATAGTTTGATTAATATGTGTCTTGCTGTGTTTCTCCTTGGATTTATCCTGTATGGGACTCTCTGTGCTTCCTGGATTTGATTAGCTATTTCCTTACCCATATTAGGGACGTTTTCAACTATAATCTCTTCAAAATTTTCTAAGTCCCTTTCATTTTCTCTTCTTCTTCTGGGACCCATATAATTCGAATGTTGGTGCATTTAATATTGTCCCAGAGGTCTCTGAGACTGTTGTCAATGCTTTTCATTCTTTTTTCTAGATTCTGCTCTCCAGTAGTTATTTCCACTATTTTATCTTCCAGGTCACTTATCCGTTTTTCTGCCTCAGTTATTCTGCTACTGATTCCTTCTAGAGAATTTTTAATTTCATTTATTGTGTTGTTCATGATTGATTGTTTGCTCTTTAGTTTTTCTAGTTCCTTGTTAAATGTTTCTTGTATTTTCTCCATTCTATTTCCAAGATTTTTCATCATCTTTACTATCATTATTTTGAATTCTTTTTCAGATAGACTGCCTATTTCCTCTTCATTTGTTAGGTCTGGTGGGTTCTTACCTTGCTCTTTCATCTGCTCTGTGTTTCTTTGTCTTCTCATTTTGCTTAACTTACTGTGTTTAAGGTCCTCTTTTTTCCAGCTGCAGGTTCATAGTTCCCGTTGTTTTTGGTGTCTGCCCCCAGTGGGTAAGGTTTGTTCAGTGAGTTGAGTAGGTTTCCTGGTGCAGGGAAGTAGTGCCTGTGTTCTGGTGGATGAGGCTGCATCTTGTCTTTCTGGTGGGCAGATCCACATCTGGAGGTGTGTTTTGTAGTGTCTGTTACCTTATTATGATTTTAGGCAGCCTCTCTGCTAATGGGTGGGTTTGTGTTCCTCTCTTGCCAGTTGTTTCACATAGGGTGTCCAGCACTGTTGCTTGCTGGTCATTGAGTGGTGCTGCATGTTGGCTTTGAGATCGAGATCTCTGGAATATTTGTGCCATTTGATGTTACTTGGAGCTGGGAGGTCTCTGGTGGACCAAAGTCTTGAACTTGCCTCTCCAACCTCAGAGGCACAGCCCTGATGCCTGGCTGGAGCACCAAGAGCCTGTTATCCACATGTTTCAGAATAAAAGGGAGATAAAAAGAAAGATAGAAGGAAAGAAAAAGATAAAATAAAATAAGATAAAATTTAAAAGTTATTAAAATAAGAAACAAAAAGTATTTAGTAAAAAAAAATTTAAGTAACATTAAAAAAAGGGAAGAATGAAAGAAGAGAACAACCAAACCAAAAAACAAATACACCAATGATAACAAGTGCTGAAAACTATACTAACGAAAAAAAAAAAGATAAAAAGAAAAAAAAAAGTACAGACAGTACTGTAGGGCAAATGGTAAAAGAAAAATTATACAGACCAAGTCACACACTGAAGCATATGGAGACACACTCACAAAAAGCAAAAAAGGGGAAAATATATATATATCATTGCTCCCAAAGTCCACCTCCTCAATTTGGGGTAATTTGTTGTCTAATTAGGTATTCCACAGATGCAGTGTACATCAAGTTGACTGTGGAGATTTAATCCACTGCTCCTGTGGCTGCTGGGAGAGATTTCCCTTTCTCTTTTTTTGTTTGCACAGCTCATGGGATTCAGCTTTGGATTTGGCCCTGCCTCTGCGTGTAGGTCACCTGAGGGTGTCTGTTCTTCACTCAGACAGGACAGGGTTAAAGGAGCAGCTGCTTCGGGGGCTCTGGCTCACTCAGGCCTGGGGGAGGGACGGGTATGGAGTTCAGGGAGAGCCTGCGGCAGCAGAGGCCAACATGACATTGCACCAGCCTTAGGCGTGCCATGTGTTCTCCCAGGGAAGTTGTCCCTGGATCTCGGGACACTGGTAGTGGCGGGCTGAGGTCTGAGGCCTTCTGCCAGCGTCCAGTAGCTGTTCTGTAGGAGTTGTTCCACATGTAGATGTACTTCTGATGTATTTATGGGGAGGAAGTTGCTCTCCACGTCTTACTCTTCCGCCATATTGAAGCTCCTCTTGTTGTTATTTTAAATGATTTTTGTATTATCTTTTAACTGTGCTGGAGATACATAT
>NW_020175675.1:2002346-2003105 GCF_003031525.2 Neophocaena asiaeorientalis asiaeorientalis | reverse complement strand
TATATACAACTGAATTTTATGTATCAATTTTGTCATGTTATAAACTAACTTCAGGTTTATAACAATCTCAGTTATTTGTCTTGAATTTTTTCCCAGTTATTTCATCCTGTCATGTGCAAATAATGGCCACTTTACTATTTTGTTTCTAATATTATTCCATCTTATTTTACTGTCTTGCTAGATTTCATTGACATGTGGTTGGGAAATTCGTGGTGTAACTGGTGGCACTGGAAAAGCATTTAATGTTTAGTTAAGCATAGTACTGGCTGTTGGTTTGTTCTGATATCATTTTAAAATCATGTTACAGATGTGTTGTTCTGTTTCTATTTTAATAGGTATGGGAAGTGCTAGATCATAGAATTTAAGATAGTAGACTCTGAAGCCATATTTACAAGATTCAAGTCCAACCTCTGTTACTTAAACTCTGAGTCATCACAGAAATTATGTAAACTCTCTGTGCCTCATTTTTCTCATCTGTAAAATGGGGACAATGACACCTATCTCATAAGTTTTCTGTAAATTCATATTTATAAAACTCATAAATAGTCCCTGACACATAATAGGTACAAGACACATGTTTGCTATTATAACTTTCTACAAAGCATTTTTTTAGAATTAGTTTAATAGCTTTTGAACTTTGGTTATTTTAAAATTCTTATTCAACTTATTTGGATATCTATGTTATCTCTCTTTTATTATGAATAGTACTTATATTCATTTAATTGTATTATTAAGTTTTCAGGAAAAGAAGTCCTGACC